>NW_027636365.1:461281-564950 GCF_903797595.1 Erithacus rubecula
GGAACCAGGAGCTCAAGGCGCAGTGTGGAGACTGATGAGTGAACAATTTCAGACATACTAAACTGTTGGGCAGTTTCTGTAAATCTCTTGTATTAAAGTCAAATTTCATTGTTCTTTTTGGTTTGGTTGTGGGGCTTTTATTCAAGGTGTTTTAATGTTTCAACATTTTCCCCAAAAAATCCTCAGCATATGTGCCATTTCTCATATTGATTCTGTCCAGCTTCACTGTGGCTCCAGACTCTCTCAATGATGAGCTGTGCTCTCTGTGGCTTTAAATGCACTAAAGCATCTCCCACTGAAGTTTTCACTAGAGATCCCCCTTTTGTTCCCTTCTCTGGAGCTGCAGCAGCAATGTCTATGTGCAGAGCTGGAGTTGGGCAAGTGCTGGCACAGCAGCTCTGCTCTCGGCCACACAATACCTCATCCAGGCCAGGAGCCATTGGACTTCTTGGCCACCTGGGCACACTGCTGGCTCATGTCCAGTGTGCTGTCCATCAGTGCCCCAGGTCCCCTTCTGCCTGGCTACTGTCTAGCCACTCTGTCCCCAGCCTGGAGCGCTACAGGGGTTGTCGTGGCCAAAGTGCATGACCCCATACTTGGTCTTCTTTAACGTCACCTTGTTGAATTTGGGTGCTGGATCCAACCTGTCCAGGTCCTTCTGCAGAGCCCTCCTACACTCCAGCAGATCCATACTCACACCCACCTTGGTGTCATCTGCATATTTGGTGATGGTGCATTCAATTCCCTTCTCCAGACTGTGTATAAAGATGCTGAACAGGACTGGGCCCACACTGATCCCTGTAGGACACCACTGCACACACTCTGGATGTGGCACCATTCCCCACCACTCTCTGGGCTTGGATATCCTGACAGTTCTTAGTCCAGGGATTTGTGAACCAATCCAAGCCACAGGTCTCTGCTTTTCCAGGGAATGCTTTTGGACATGGTGTCAAGGGCTAAAGTTCTGATAGACAACATCCACAGCCCTCCCTGCATCCATAGTCCTGGCAGAAATGTCTTGGTGGGCAGGAGCTGGGCCGGAAGGAGCTGTGTGCCCTGGCAGCAAGGCAAGCCAGGAGCAACCTGGGCTGTGTGACCAGTGTTATAAATGAGTGCAATGGGCCATAACAGATCGAATAAAAAAAATAAGAATTTATTGGTTACAGAAGGCAAAAGCAAAGGTCCGCAGCGCTGGGTAACAGGGGAGTCCTTGCTCCGACAAACTGCCGTGCCCCCCCCTTCTTTGTTCATCCCTTTTAAGTTGTTCAGTTTCCGGGGTTCCATGCCCCTCCTCTAGTAGTTCTATGCATGCTCCTCGGGTTACATGCTCCTCCTCTAGTAGTTCTGCACATGCTCCTCCAGTTGCTAGGGGGTCTTCTTCTGCCTTCTGGTGGTCGAGGGATGAAGGTGAGTAGTCTTCCTCACCCTTGTCTTACTGACCCTACTGGCACTTAAAGCGATATGTGATTAACACAAGCAAAGTGAAAATAACTAACAGCATCTTGGCAAGCAAAGCAAAACAATTAAAGACATCTTGGCTCACTCTCAAGGTCTTTCAGACAAGCAAAGCAAAATAATTAACAGCATCCTTGCAAGTAAAGCAAAACAGCAAAACTATTGACGATATTCCAGCCTCCAAGTCCTTGCAATATCCTCTCAAAGTCTATCAGACAAACAAAAGGTTCCTTATTCATTACAACCAGAACATGAAGGACATGGATTATCCAGGTCACTGGGGCCTGGTTTGGGATCCCCAGGGTAGCAAAGATGTCTGGCAGCTAGAGCAGGGTGAGGGAAGGGCCTCCAAGGTGGGGTTGGAGCCCTTTGGCTGTGAGGAGAGGCTGAGGGAGCTGGGCTTGTCCAACGCAGAGCAGGGAAGGCTGAGGGGCTCCTCATGCCAGCCTGGCTGTGCCACCCAGGAGCTGATGGACAGCACACAGCCAGGCTCTGCACCGAGGTCTTGGGGGAGACAAAACACAATGGGTGGAATGGAAATGAGGGGAGATCATCCTGGACATGTGGAAAACCTTTGTTCCCTTGAGCTCAATAGATACTGAGATGTTGCCCTGTCCCTGCTCTTTTAGGTTGATTGTTTTTCCCCTTTCTTTCTGTGGAATTTTTCCCATTGTGATGCTAAGGACTTGTTCACTACATCCTAGCATGGATGTGGGGTAGCTGCACTCCTTTTCTCTATCACTTGCTGGTCTCGGAGGCGAATGGCATGGAAAAACCCCACTCTGACATACTGTGAGAGTCTGTCTGAGCCTCTCATCTGTTTCAGCCCAACGACCCTTGCCTGAGGCCTGCGCTGGCCAGGGATGGGAGGAACACCCAGTGTCTGTTCCGCAGGTGATGCCTACCAGGACTGGTTTCTCATGAAAACTAGTCACGGGGAGTTTACTCAACAAAGCTCCCACAGATGGAAGAACAATGGACTGTTCAGTATGGGCTACCCTGTGTGTGTTCATAACAACAAAGATGGTTTGGTGTGCCTTGAAACATCCTGTTTCCGCCTGTTCCTCCGCGTAACGAGCTCCACATACAATAGTTCATAAATCTTCCCACCTTTTGGCCAGAAGCCACTCGCTTTGGGAAAGGACTATAAAAGTGACTTTCTCAGAGGAGATCCCCGAGATCTCCCCAGACAGCAACAGACATCTATTGGCTGGCTCCATGAGGATTTGTCTGCCTGTCTTGGTAGCTATAATCCTGACCCCCTTTTCTCGCTCTCTCTCTCTCTCTCTCTGTCCCACTATTGCATTTTGGTTGGCACTAAATAATGCATTTCTGTAACAGTAAACTGGTTTTGTCCCCTGCTGTGTCTTTTGCGTTCTGAGATCCATAAAGAACCAGTCACGACTCCCGCTTGGGTTGGGCGGATCGTGACATTATTTGGCGTAGTTGGCAGTTGCGTTCCCGATACTGGAGGAGTTGTGGTTTCTGTGCACTTTGTACCAGGGGAAGACCTGTGCCATTTCAGACCCACCTAGCCTGTCAGTGCCGTAAGGACTGAACAGTGTTAGAAAGCAAGGGAGGTGGTATTGGCTTCTTCCGCAATCTGCACACAGACCCAGGTGGATAATCAACTCCTTTCAGTTATCAGATACTTTTTGAAAGGATCTCAACTGAGCAAAAGATGGGATTTGTGGTTTTTTCCTTGTTTGTTGCTTGATGTAGTTGAGGAGACAACCATTGTGCAACTAAAGAGAAACTCCCAGGCAATTTGGTCCCCTCAGCTACCCAGGGAAGAGAGGGGGGTTCTCCCCAGCAGAAGTCTGGGTGTTAAGTCTTGACCCTCCCTGAGTGGTTTTTTCCCCCTCGCACATAATCGTAACTCACAGAATATTGGTTATTATATAATATATATTTATTATATTTTTATTATAAATAGTATTTAGTTATTGTATTTGACTACTTGGGATTGCGAAGATGACAAGCTGTTTCTGTAATTACGTTAGTACCTCTCAAGTAGTGTGTCTCTTCACCTGCTCCAGGGACGAGAAGGGATTCACCGTTTCACCTGTGCTTTCTGTGTAACTTTAAGTGTGTCTCCCTGAGAATGATTTTAGTCTCATTCTTAAAAATGTCCTGAAAATGATAAAGCCGCATTTTACGCTTTACTAGCTAAGTATAATGCCAGACCCTCCCAAGGGGGGGGGAAGACTGGGCACAGAGTAAATGGTTTAATTTAGAAAATGTAATTGATAGGCTACATTCTTTGCAACATGAAACAGAATTCAAACTGAGCAAGAAAATAAAACCTCACTTTTCCTCAGTTCTAGGTGCTTGTCTTTCAGCTGCTGTAGAATCCGTTTTAAACAAGTGAGTGAGGAAATGCAGTGATAGACTCCTTGCAAAACCTGGTGGAAGCTTTGCAAAAACTATTACAGGAGAAAAGAAAGTGGTGGTAAAAACTCTGCAAAGCCAACTAGACACAGAAAACAAATCAGATAGAAACCTCTGCAAACCAACTAGAGCAGGAAAGAAATCACAACTCTTGCTACCACTATCACATGCCTCACAACATGCAGATACACCTAATGACACACAAGAAACGGAAACATAATCACATAAAGCAGATATACCCACAGAGAGAACTAGTACATGTACAAAATAGTGGGGAAAATTGCTGCTTGAAAATGAAACCTCTCGTTAAAACAGAATATAGATACCTGAACGATGAGGATTTTGACCCCCACATAACCTCCAAAGAAATCCCATACACTGCTACTGAATTGGCCAAATTAAAGAAAGAATACTCACGTCTCCCACATGAATCTGAGACAGAGTATGTTTTTAGAGTTTCACTCACTGGAGGAGATCAAATTAAATTAAGTGAACAAGAAGCCAGTGGGTACTGGGGGCCTGGAGTTTTCTTAACAAGTGGAAACGCACGTGTTCCATGGTGTCTGACACAGCGTGCAGCCTATTGGGCCGGGGGACTTAGCCCCCTAGAAAGAGGTGATCCTCTAGCCATAACTGGCACCCCAGACCAACTCCTAAAAAAATTCCAAAGAGCTGCCTGCTTGCGAATTATACATGAAATACAATTCACTGCTGGCCATAAATCACCTATGCAATTACCTGTAAATGTAAAACAATACCCTCTTCTCTCTAGTGCCAAAGTAGAGATCAAACCAGTTATACAGGACGTGCAAAACTCCCCTGTATGGCCAATCCAAAAACCCAAACCTGACACTGTAGCTGTGTACCAATACATACATGATGTATTGATAGGAGAGGAAGAAAAAGAAGAAGTGAGGGATGTGCAACAGGAAATAATTTCACACCTAGAAAGCCCTAACTTGCAATTGCCAAAGAGAAAATTCAAAAACCTTCTCAGGAAGTGAACTTTTGGAAGACAGGGAATGCTCCCCATGACAGAGTGGCTCAGAAATCCTCAGTAACAGAAGGAACTGTAAAAAATCTGGCAATAACAGAAACTGAGAACTTGGGCAACAGCGATGACAAACCTGCCTCAATAATTAAAGTAGCCTCTGCTTTCTCCCCCAAACAATCTCTGTTCACTAATTCTTTGTTCACTAATGCTTCTGCTGAGCAAATTATTGCTGGGGGACAGGGTGACTCTTGGGTTGGAGCCCTGATGGTTATTTGGGGTGTTTTCCAGCTTGAAGTGCAGAGTGCCTTTCTTGTTTGCAACTACACTGACTCTTATGTTGTCTTTAAAGGAGGTACAGAGTGGCTTCCTTCTTTGCAGCAAAATGGCTGGGAAGCTAACAGAATTTCTGTCTGCATAGTTCCATCATTTTAACCTCCTGCCTCTTTGTGGCAGATTCTGTTGTGTTTACTTTTCACAGAGTAATGCCATGGAATGTGACGATTAATTGCTGAATCGCTCATCGAACCTGTATACAGTTACAGCACAGGACCTTACAGCTGTGTTTTATTTTGTGAAAATTCAAAATTAAAGTTGAACTGTTGCACAATTTTTCCCAAAAAAATTATGTGTGGGAAAAACAATACAAAATATAAAGGGGAACTCAGTGTCAATGTTGTAATACCTACTACCCAACCACCGGTTTTACTGAGCCTGAAAATTTTTGAAATTGGACTTTGAGTAATTCGGAAAACTGGCCAACAGCAAATATTGTTTAATTCGGCATGGTCTTTTAAACAAGTCAAGTTGCCAGTGCAAAACAATGTCTCAGTAATTCAGCCAGCTTGTTCACCTTTTCTAGGGATGGACAAACAACCTGGTTGCAAAACCAGGAGGATTCTTTCAAGAAACAAACAAGAGACATAACCGGTGTTGTGGGAACAAGATTGGGAATTTTAAATAGCATTATTTCAGAGGTATTAATGAACAAATTGGTTGCCACCACCAGAGACCTGACCAAATTGAAACAACCTCTGCAGTCCTCTTTAACAGCCCTGGGGATGCAGCAGGGGTTATTATCAAACATTTTACCAAATTGTGAAAAACAAATGTAAATGATCACAAATTGATAATTGATGCTCTAGGTACTGCTCAAAACAACATATCCTTAGCCTTCAGCTGTATCCAGGCATAGCTTTGGATGCAAACAGTTGTTGCCTCAATTATAAGGGAAGGAGAAGAAGGCATCTTCCCTACTGAAATCCGGACAATAATTTGGGAAAACGCTAATGATTTTGAAAGGAAGCACCAGTCCTGGTGGAATCTGGTAAACTTTACCTACAACCCCAGCACAAACACAGCCACAGCCTTTGTGCTGACAATACGCAACACTTCAGTGCATTTGATACACCCCATCATTGCATTAGGATTGAATAACGATGGAACTATTCTCTATCCTTTCGAGCATAGAGAATGGGCCCTTCTAATTGGTAAAAAATGGCAAACTGTTAATTTGGAATCTTGTGTTGTTCGGGAGCAACTGGGTTTCATTTGTGAAAGCAATGCCATTGTGGCCCAAGACATCTGTTTAGACACAGAGCAAAATATCTGTCATTTTGAAATACACCTCGATGAGACTCCTGCAACAGTGCTGGTGTACATAGGAAATGGATGTGTGTGTGTGAGAACTGCTTGCAACTTATTGTTTGTAAAAAATGTAACAGTGAATCTAAAAAATCATTTAAATTTTTGTGTTTGTAATTTTACCACAGTCATGGGCTGTGACTTTTCCTATACTGCTCCAGTTATGTCTTATCACCTTTTGCAATCCAGTTTTACACTGATTCATCAGTTAGTGTATGCTCCCATCGGGATGAACCTCACTTTGATTAAACAATTGTTGCTTTACCAGGACTTAATTGGGATCTTGGAAAAAATCAAGAAAAATGGGCAGAAGACCCTGGTGACAGTCCATCAGGATGTGAGAGAAATACATTGGGTTTTAGGAAGGGTAAAAGGGGATGCTGAATTTAGGTGGTGGGATAATCTTTTTGGGTGGTCACCTACTGCTACTGGCATCCTAAACAAATTGTGTCATCCCATTATTGTGCTTTTGATTGTGGTTTTGATCAGTTTTGTTTTGTCAGTCATTCTATACATCCTGAATTGGAGAACGGTAAAACGGCTGACACAATTGGCATCAACAATGGAAGCACATAATTTAATCTCTATTCCATTTGCTAAAGATACCCCTAAAGTTATTGACACCAAACGAATTACACACGCAGTAAAAGTCAGGCCTTTAACAGCAAACTGATTAAAATTGTTGTTAGTGGTTATGATTGGTATAATCAGTTTTGGTAATGTTAAGCTTCTGATTAAAATGGTTTTGGGAGAATAATTGTTTTAATCATAAAAACATATTATAATGGATACTGATTTGTTTTAATTTTAATTGTTTGAATTTTAATTGTTTGAAAATTATTTTATTAATTAATTTTGATTTTAATTGTTAGAATTTTAATTGTTTGAATGTCATTTTATTGATTTTGTTTTGAATTTTAATTGTTTGATTTTAATTGTTTGGATGTTATTTTATTGATTAATTTTGATTGTTCAAAGCTAATATCATTCTGATTTGTTTGAAAATTTATTTTAATCAATTTTGTTGTGAATATTTTTCACTATTTTCCTGTTTATTTTCCTTCCTTTTCCTTTTCCTTTTTCTTTTCCCTTTCCTTCTTATCCCCGGGTTTTTTTTTTGTTTTCCCTTTTCCTGTTCCCGGGATGTGCTACCAAGGGCGGGTCCTGAAGATGCTGCAAGATCACAACATCATGCTGCTGGAGTTTCTCAGCGACGCTCGTTGGTCACAGGGTGATGTGAGAGTACGTCCGAGCCTCTCGTCGATTTCAGCCCAACAACCCTCGCCTGAGGCCTGCACTGCCCAGGGTTGGGAGGAACGCCAAGTGACTGTTACGCAGGTGATGCCTACCAGGACTGATTTCACATGACAACTAGTCACGGGGAGTTTACACAACAGGCTCCCACAGATGAAAGACAATGCACTGGTCGGTATGGGCTGCCCTGCGTGTGTTCATGACGACGAAGATGGTCTGATGTGCCTTGAAGCGTCCTGTTTCCACCTGTTACCCCACGTAACGAGCTCTACATGCAATAGTCCATAAATCTTACCACCTTTTGGCCAGAAGCCACTCGCTTTGGGAAAGGACTATAAAAGTGACTTTCGCAAAGGAGACCACTGAGATCTCCCCAGACGGCAACGGACATCTACTGGCTGGCTCCACGAGGATTTGTCTGCCCATCTTGTTAGCTATAATCCCAACCCCCCTTTCTCTCTCTCTCTCTCTCTTCTCTCTCTCTCTCTGTCCCACTATAGCATTTTGGTTGGCACTAAATAAAGTGCATTTCTGTAGAAGTAAACTGGTTTTGTCCCCTGCTGTGTCTTTTGCGCTCTAAGATCCATAAAAGAACCAGTCGCGACTCGCTCTTGAATTGGCCGGACTGTGACACTCACCCAACCATTTCGTCTTCCCCCCACTCCCAGTCCCCCAGTGAAGAGCCTGGCTCTGTGTTCTCCATCAGCTCCTGGGTGGCACAGCCAGGCTGGCATGAGGAGCCCCTCAGCCTTCCCTGCTCTGCGCTGGACAAGCCCAGCTCCCTCAGCCTCTCCTCACAGCCAAAGTGCTCTAGCCCCACCTTGGGTTCTTTCCCTCACCCTGCTGCAGCTGCCAGACATCTTTCCTGCCCTGGGGAACCCAAATCGTGTCACAGTGACCTGGATAATTCATGTCCTTGATGTCCTGGTCACTCAGCCCTGGGTGCTCCTAGCCTGCCTTGCTGCCATGGCACTCATCTGCCTCCTGCCCAGCTGCTGCCCACCATGAGTTTTCTGCCAGGGCCTGGTAGATGCAGGGAGGTCTGTGGATGTTGTCTGTCAGAACTTTAGCCCTTGACACCAAAAAGCATTCCCTAGAAAATCAGAAGCCTGTGATTTAGATTGGTTGACAATTCCCTGGACTAAGAACTGTCTGGATGTCCGGGCCCAGAGAGTGGTGGGGAATGGTGCCACATCCAGTGTGTGTGCAGTGGTGTCCTACAGGGATCAGTGTGGGCCCAGTCCTCTTTAACATCTTTATAGATAGTCTGGAGAAGGGGATTGAGTGCACCATCAGGAAATTTGCAGATGTCACAAAGCTGGTGTGGATGTGCTGGAGGGTAGGAGGGCTCTGCAGAGGGACCTGGACAGATTGGATCCAGCACCCAAATCCAACAAGGTGAGGTTTAACAAGACCAAGTGCTGGATCCTGCACTTTGGCCACGACAGCCCCTGCAGTGCACCAGGCTGGGGACAGAGTGATTGGACAGCAGCCAGGCAGAAAGGGACCTAGGGGCACTGATGGACAGCAGGCAGTGCCCATGTGGCAAAGAAGGCCAGTGGCTCATGGCCTGGGTCAGGAATGTAGTGAAAAGCAGGAGCAGAGCGGTGATCTTTCCCCTGTGCTTGACACTGGTTGGGCAGCCCCTTGATGCTGTGTCCAGATCTGGGATCCCCAAATTAGGAAGGACATGGAAGGCATGGAGAGTGTCCAGAGAAGGGCAAAGAGGAAGGTGAGGGGTCTGGAAGAAGTCCTGTGAGGAGCAGCTTAGGGAGCTGGGGTTGTTTATTCTGGAAAAGAGGAGGCTCAGGGAGACAAGGTGATGTCTGGGGACAGGTTGAACTTGATGATCTCCAAGGTCTTTTCCAGCTTGGCTGATTCTATGATTCTCTGAAACCACCCTGGAGCAGTTGCAGGATGAGCCCTGGGCTTCCTCTTCAGAAGGCCCAGCAGCCCAGGTGCCTCAGTTTCTCCACACAGATTCCAAAGCCCATCCTGTTAGTCCTGCAGAGCCTCTCCAGCCCCTCCTCACTGCCCAGAACAGGGAGCCCCACACCCAGACACACCAGCCCAGATGTGCCCCCTGGCCTGTGGTGCCTCTGGCAAGAGAGCAGCACGAGGCACTGAAAGACCCTGCTGAAAATTCATGAAGCACTTGTAGGATGATCTTGCTGTACAAGGGGCATTCACACAACTCAGGAACTGAAATGGGGAGTGGGGCCAGAGAGGAAAGGGCAAACAGGGATGGGCTATTTGTAGGGGAGGGGACAGGGATTTGAAAGAGGAAAAAATCAGAATTTTGAGAGAGTAAAGAAAGCAAAGGTGAAGCAAAGGAAATGCTCAGAGTTGTTTTGGGGTTGGCTGCCAGGGTGCCCTGGCTCTGAGCAACAACATCTGCAGTGGGACAGCAAACTCACAGCTCATGGGAACAAACTTTCTGGCTGACTGCAGAGGCCATGACAAGCCTGAGTTGTTTCCCTCCCATCCTCCAGCCCTTGCTGGCCCCAGGGGCTGATGGCATTTGTGCTCACTCAGCTCCATCTCCCCACAGCAGCACCATGGGGGTTTTGACGCCTGCTCTGTGCAATGCAAACAGGGGCTCCTGAGCTAGTGCTGCCATGTCTATGCCCACAAGGATGCGGCACCTGTGTGAGCTGGGGGAAAGGCCAGGGCTGCTGAGGGGGGATGGTGTTGGCAGGTGCATGACAACGCTCTGGGATGCTGCCCTGGGCTGTACAGTGCAGTGGGGATGGATCAGCCTCTTTTCTGCTGCTCCTTGCCAGGGTCTCCCCCTTGCAGGGCCCTTGCAGAGCAGCAGCCATGCTTTTTGCCCTCAGCCTGCCCACGGCCAGCCTGGGGCTGCTCTCAGGGGTTTTCTCTGCTCAGAATTGGCCTGGCCAAGTGTTCTGGAGAGAGCCTGGCCAAGGAGACTGAAGTCCCCAGGCCCTGCCCTGAGGCATCAGCACTGCCCCAGCAGTGCCCATGGCCTGTCCCTGCTGCAGCCCCAGCACTGCCACCTCCAGGGCTGTGCCTGGCCCTGAGAGCACTCAGCTCTGGCAGCAACAGGAGGGGCGGGACGGCAACACTGGTAACACCAAGTGCTATTGCTGCTGGGCACAGTTGCTCTGCTAGCACTGATCTGCCCCAGCTCTGCACACAGACATTGCTGCTGCACCTCCAGACAAGGGAATAAAGGGGGCATTGTATAAAACTGCTGGGAGAGTCTTTAGTTTGTTTAAAGCCTCCAGAATCACAGTTCCTCATTAACACAGACTGTGTGACAAAGAAAATGTGGAGAAATATCAAATGAGAAATGATACAAGCAATAGCATTTCCTAGTGTTAAATATTGCATAAAATAAAACTAAAACAAATGGAATAAAAGAAGAAACCAACAACCAAGCCAAAAAGGAACAATTAAATACGGCTTTTACAGCAAGTAATTTTTAAAAACTGGACCGCAGTTTACTTTGTCTGAAATTGTCCAGTGATCACTGTCCACACTGCAGCCTTGAGCTCCTGGTTCCTCAGGCTGTAGATGAAGGGGTTCAGGGCTGGAGTCACCACTGAGTACAGAACTGACAGGGCCACATCCAAAGATGTGGAGGAGATGGAGGGGGGTTTCAGGTAGCACAATGTGCCTGTGCTGAGGAACAGGAAGAGCACAGCCAGGTGAGGGAGGCAGGTGGAAATGGCTTTGTGCCGTCCCTGCTCAGAGGGGATGCTATGCACGGCCCTGAAGATCTGCACATAGGAGAAAACAATGAACACAAAACAACCAAATGCTAAGCTGATACTGAAAACAGAAACCCCAAGTTCCCTGAGGTAAGAATGTGAGCAGGTAAGCTTGAGGATGTGTGGGATTTCACAGAAGAACTGGCCCAGAGCATTGCCGTGGCACAGGGGCAGGGAAAATGTATTGGCTGTGTGCAGCAGAGCAGTAAGAAAGCCACTGACCCAGGCAGCTGCTGCCATGTGGGCACAAGCTCTGCTGCCCAGGAGGGTCCCGTAGTGCAGGGGTTTGCAGATGGACACGTAGCGGTCGTAGCACATGATGGTCAGGAGGAAATACTCTGCTGAAATGAAAAAGGCAAAGAACAACACCTGTGCCACACACCCTGCATAAGAGATTTTCCTGGTGTTCCAGAGGGAATTCTGCATGGCTTTGGGCACAGTGGTGCAGATGGAGCCCAGGTCAGTGAGGGCCAGGTTGAGCAGGAAGAAGAACATGGGAGTGTGCAGGTGGTGGCCGCAGGCTATGGTGCTGATGATGAGGCCGTTGGCCAGGAGAGCAGCCAGGGAGATGCCCAGGAAGAGGCAGAAGTGCAGGAGCTGCAGCTGCCGCGTGTGTGCCAATGGCAGCAGGAGGAAGAGGCTGATGGAGCTGCTGTTGGACATTTCTTCCTTCTGGTTGACTGTTGAAAGAGAACATTGACATGCTGGGGCAGATTTCCTTGAATTAATCATATGTTATTTTCTTAGGAATCCCATCAGATTTTCTTCTTTTCCTATGACAGAACTTCACTAATCCTTTTTGAGTTCCATTTTGTACTGCTGCGATTCTACCCCATCTTCGTCATTGATCTCAGCCTGAAAATGGGAAAGCTCAGAGGGAAAACAGGGCTTCCTGTGCTCCAGTGCAGGGAGAATTCCTAGCTTCAAATAACTGCCTATACTCATTGCACTTCCCTCTACTTAAGGTGATAGCCCTTAAAGAAGGCTTGAAAAATAAACTGGACTTCTTCAAATGTCCAATTTAAAAATAAATATCCTTAAATACTTCTGACCTTTTTTTTCTGTGTTGCTGGACAGGAAGGGCTATCCAGGTTTGGTGTAGCTCTCTGATGCCTGGAGTTGTGCCTACTGGGATCTGATTCTCTCTGCCTAAACCTTATCCCTGCCAGTGCTCCCAGAGCCCAGCCCAACGCTGGGGGCTCAGCTCTGCCCTGCACACCCCTCCCAGCACACAGCACTCCCCAGGGGCATCTCCTTGCCAGCAGGGCCTTAAGGACATCGCAGACAAACACAAATGCTGCAAGCCAAGGTGCTGCTGCTGCTGTCTGTAGGGAGAGGAAGGTGAGGAGGCACTTTGTGAGGGAGATGTGAGGAGGATCTGCTGATGCCCAGTGGGAGAGTGCAGTGGTCTCAGTGACACAGACACACCTGACAGCCCCTTTCCCTTCCCTTGAGGAGGAAGCTGACAGCAGCCCTGGCCATGCAGCACCATCTCCACAGCAGGAGGAATTTGCCTTGATGGGGGTGGCTCCTTTCTACCTCCAACTTCTCCCCACAGTGTATGGGAAGCTGCCAGGCAGGCTGAGAGCTGTCCCTGGCATGTGTCAAATGCTCTGAGCTGGCCAAGAGCCCTGAGGCCTGCAGGAGCTATTGTGCAGGACAGCCCTGGGCAGCCCTGGCTGCAGCCCCATCTTTAGCCCTTGCAGCTCTCCCTGGCAGCAGGATACATCCTGCCCTGTCCCTCTAACACTGCCCTAGGCAGCCCCACTCTGCAGAACATCTTCCTCCTCCTCCTTATCCTCTGCTTCAGAGAAACTGGGAGAATCCCCCTGACACATTGTCCAGGCTGTGGGATGTGCTAGCTCTAAATCATTCCTCCTGGAGCACAGGGGATTTTGGCCTGGAATCGATTCCTGGAAAGGCTGACTTGGAACAGAGACTAGACAGAAAAACGAAATAAAACAGGTATTTATTCAAAGGGTACATGTTGGGCAGTGCAGGAGCCTTGCAGGGGCTACATCCAAGTTAAGTCAAAGATGGATACTGGTCACAACTTTTTTACACTTCAATAAGGTTTGGTTCATCTGCATCTTGGGATCAATTATCTAAACACAGTCACAGTTAATGGAGACTCAGCCCTCTGGCTTGCCCTCTGCCCTTAGCCATTGTTTATGATTTTTGGGTACCTGTTGTACTTGATTCTCCAGCAGTGAATCAATTGCTTTGTCTAACTAGCCCGTGAAGAGAACTTACTAACATGTAATATGAAGTTGCCAAGTAACTGACTAAACAGTGGAGAATCTGGAAAATATAAAAGCTAAAACCCAAGGCATCATTACCCCCACATACTCACCATGTAGAAAGTGGTAAAGATGTTTTCCCAAATGATGTCTCAGCTCTATGTCTTCCCAGTCCTGATTGCGTTTAGCCTGTCTGTGCCTGGCTTCTAACCTCTCAGTGCCTGCAGGCAGTGCACACAGCCCTGCTGGGCTGGACGAGGAGCTACTTCCCAGCAGAAATGTCTTTTTGAATGTTTTCATGGTAGCCAGGAGCTGCCTCTGTACCAGGAGCTCAGCGCAGCTCAGCAGCACAGACACAGCACATAGACTTTAATGATCCTCTAAGGGCTTTGGTACTGTTTACATCAGACTCAGTCCCTGAGAGATTCTTAAAAAAACTTTTTAAGAACTCAAGTTGAGATGGAAACTCCAAAGTTTCTTGAAGTTTTAATGGGTCCCAGTGAGGAACACCACTGAGAAGGTGTCCCCAGGTTGCAGTTAGAGTTGAGCACTGGAGGCAGTGATGACAGGTGGGGACAAACAAGGGAAAAGTGTCTCTGATGCTAAGCAAACCTGGATGTGCTTCAGGAATGCAAAGGGTCAAGGCCTGTGTCCAGCCCCTGGCAAGGCACATCCTGTCCCTCCCTCATTGCTCAGGGGTCTTCCTGGGTCACTGGGTTCTGGGGATGTACAATGTCAAGGACAGGACCATGTGGCAGCCCCTGCCAGTCTGCTGAGCAGGGACAAGGAGGCAATGAGGCTCCAGCACAGCAAGGCTCACTTGTCCCCTGCTGGCCTCAGGCCCAGGGCCAGCAGCCATGGCCCAAGTGTTGAAGCAGTTGGCTCTGGCAGAGCCTTTCAGCTGCTGCCCACCCCTGTGCCCTGTGCAGCCCAGGCTGTCCTACGGTGTCCATTCCCTGCCATTCTGTCCCTGCAGGCTGTCGTCATCCCCTGGTTGCCCCACCTTGCTGCCCCTTCCTTTGCTGGCAGCTCTGCGTCCTACCTCCCTCTGCCTGGCCACACAAAGTCTTGGCCTTGATACCAAAAGTTTTAACTCAAGTTTTGCTGTACCTGTGAAGTCTTATCACAGGCACAAGGCATGCTGGGCCTGCTTTTCTAGGAGGGACAATTGAAGGGGAAGAATACATTTGGCTTAAGGGCATGGCAATAGGAAAAACAAGGACCGATCTTGGGAATTTTGGTTGGGTTTTACCAAGGATTTTGAGTTTTGCTTCTGCCTTGCAGTATCTGAGAGATTTGTGCAATCATGGCCTGCAATTATCAGCTTTAATGAGTTTCTTGAGATCCTTTTTGAGTAATAACACTCAGTGGGCCTCATTACTACTTCAAAGTACTTCAGTTTTTCAAGGTACTTTCCTTTTTCCTTTCTTCTCTGAGTCTCTATGAGGTTTTTGGGCAATCATGGCCTCCAATTTTCTCTTTCAAGGAGTCCATGAGGAGCCTGTGTTCGGGATGGACCTCAGTGGGACCCATTCATGCTTTGAGATACTTTGGGTTTTTCTTCTGCCGTGGGCTCGTGGTAAAGTTTGTGCAATGTCCTCTCAGGCCCTGAGGTTCCAGGGTTCAGCAGCAAATCCACCTTGGGGCTCATTTTTAAAAAGCAAACCGTGACAAACATGACAGACCATGCCTCTGCCTTAATTTTCCTCTGGTTCAGAACATATCCAGCAATTAGTTAGATTGAGTATGTTGTCTACTTTATATTTACATTTTCATGACAATTTTCATGACTAATCCTTGATAAAACTCTAGAGATTTTTCTGGCAAACAAGAATTCTAGCTATCAAGATACGATTTACAAGCATGAATAGTTGTTTAGTGACAGTTTTTCATTCTTTTTTCCGCAATCTCATTTTGGTTAGGAACAATAATTCTGTTGCCCCAGAGCTGACACCTTTTTAATTGCAAAATAATGCCCCCAAGGCCCTTTGCTGTTTAGCTTTCCCGCGCTATCTGTGAGTGACAAACTTTGGTGGGGTCCTATCCCCTCTGGCTGGAGAGGTGCCAGGTCCCAGTCCCTTAGGGCACCCAGACTCCTGGATGGAATTTGTCTGGAAGTGCCTCAGTATCACATCAGCCTTCACATGGAGTCCCGTGGATCAGAGCATTTTCCAAAGAACTGTTGGGGCAAACACAGAGATTCGGTGCTACAGGAACTGTAAAACAATATCCTATAACATCCACTTGTTCTGGCACAGAACACTTGGCTGCAGGGACATATTCTCATCCTTCTCACCCAGGTTTCAGGATTCACACAGTGTTGTCTTTTTCCAGAGCAGTTCCTTCAGCTGGCCTGGGAGGGTCATTTGGACTCTGCACCCACACTGTGACTCTGGTATTAGGACTGGTGTATTCAAACCCTTTATCTCCATGAACAGCAGAGATTTGAGGTAGATGTCCTTTTTTCACAGTTGTTTTAAAAACTGCCATGTCAATAATTAGGCTGCACTTCCACAAGTGAATATGGGGTTGAATAGTCCAACTCTTCACTATTGTTTAAGAGAATTACTTAAATTTCTCCTTGATAATCTGCACCAATTACTCCTCCCAAGACATGAACACTTGAAGGCCAATCTCGAGTGAATATTTATCAAACCAAAGCATCCAGAAGGAATCTGAATACCTATTCTGGTATTGATAACTCTCATTTGCCTCTGATTTATCCTAACTAGTCCTAATGCATAAAGGTCCAGCCCTGCGGCCTCTGGGGTGGTCCTATCAAGGGCCATCACACCCAGAATAATTTCCCAAGAAGTCCAAGTCTCACTGCCCATGGCTGTATTTCCAAACTGGGTGCAGCCATGCATATCCAGGGGGGTTTCCATTCCCAGTGGGCCCATTGTTAAGGGTATGGAGCACATCTGTGAGATGGGATTTTCACTGCAATACATTTCCATCTCCTATTTTTTTTTCAACTGCTCTATTAGCAACCTCTTCATCTGCGCAATCAGTGCTGCAGCTTGTGGGTGGTCTGGTGTATGAAAAACCCAGCAGTCTTACTCACTTTATTTTTCACAGGAACATACAAAGCATTCCATATTCTAGTGTCAGCAAACCCTGTAAAAACTGCCAATTTCATCCATTCCTCTTTGATTTGCTCTGTACAATCTCACAGAGTTCACCAGTGATGTTTGGGTCCTAGACAGTAATTTCGTGTAGATAATTAAGTGTTACATCCCTGAGCATTAAAAGTTAAAAAATTACTACTTGGAGTATTATTTTAAAATGCCATTATATATATGCGAAAGTCCATATATGAAATTTTAATTATACATATACATATACATATACATAATATCATATATATTCATATATATAATTAATATATTACATAACACTTAAATATATGTATAATTATTGATTATAATATTACTCTTTCCTTTGCAGAAATGAATCCAAGTTCAAGATTAAGAGCTTTTTTTGTCACTCCATATGGGAGCATTTTGGCAGAAATCATTCTCTCTGTTGGTGCTGTTTTTGAGATGCTGTTAATAAAAATCATCCTTATCTTCCCAAACACACAAGTTCTTTCCATTTTTCCATATTTAAATACATCCAGTGGTTCAGCTTCTTTCAGCTGACTTCTCCATTGTTCTCATGATGCTCTGACCTAAGCCCATTCCAGAGGCAGCAAAATCTAGGGAAGTTTTTCCCTCTACCTGGGAATTTCAGACAGGACTGATTTCTTACATTTACATACAAAAAGCAACATTTTGTGGTGATCTAGCCAGACTACACCAACTTTGCTTTACCAATAGGCAGGGTCAGCAACAGAGACACAGAGACCAAGTTCAGGAATCAGTGTCATTTACTATACATCCTTCTGTCTTCATTCTCCTCTTCAGTTCCCCCCAAACCTGGCCAGGTCTCAAGCAGGAACCAAGGAAGCTGACTTTGATCATACACCCTAAAACAAGGTCAGATATCAGATTTCATAGCTTTGTGCAGCTTCTAAACACAAAAAGGTCAATATATGTTTCGTTAATGAGTTGATACACCTATCACTAATGACCATGCACATTTTCCTAATGAGTGTATACAATGATAACCTTTGGTTGGAAGGTTCATCCAGAGGTCACCTTTGGCTCCGGGCCTGCTTCCAGGCCTTGACACTTGAGGGATGTGGTTTTGTGCTGAGTTTGACGGTGCTGGATGAACAGCGGGACTCACAGTGCTCAGAGGTCTTTTCCAACAGAAAGAATTTGATAATTCCAGGATTCCACCTGCTGGATTCAGCTAGGTCCATGTTGGCAGCATTACTTTGGTCCAAAAGTCCCCCCTTGGTCACCTCTTGTGGCCTAAAGCTTCAGCTCCTTTAGCTAAGATGCTCATGTTGAATGAGACACTGGCAGAGAAGAATACAGTTCATCCAATTCCTTCTGGGACACTAAGAGGGGAGGCTGTGAAAACAGGAGCATTGTTTGTTGTGGTCTCCTCTCTGCCCTTCACACCTTTCAGTACTTTGAACCAGCCAAGAGCTTTGTCCAAGAGTGCAGTGAAGCAGCTGTTCCTGCTTCCAGCTCTGGCTCTTCCCAGTCTCTGACGTTGACTGGTTTTGTCCCTCTTGCTGTGCCCTCTGTTCCCCCTGTGTTCGGTGCCTGCTGCCCAGGACTGTGGAACTGGCACAGATCAAGGGCACCAGCCTCTCCTTTCTGTGGCCTTTGAGCTGCCTGCTCACAGCAGCCTTTTCCATCTGGAAGCTACACATGGACAGGGAGACCCCACTTCTGTTACCTTCAAAACTCTAGGAGTCCAGGGCTGCCATCTCAAGTCCCTGCTGGCACTGGGGCTCCCAGGTGCCCCAGGCTGTAGTGACACCACTGCACACGGGAGGGAAGAGTGGCAGGGGCTGTGTTGAAAGTCAGCTCCATGTGCTGCTGCTGCTGCTGCTGCTGTGGGGGTCATTTGTCCAGCCCAACCCCAGAGTCAGGGATCAGATCGGGCACTGCTGCTGTTTCCTCGGATCTGTGATATGGGAAAATATACCTTTGTGAAAATTCAGGATTTTAGAAGCCTATAATATGCTTAAGCATGTGGAGGGAAAATAAATCACATGGAGAAACAGTTTCCAACAGAGCACACAGGAACTTAGTTGCCAGGAAAAAAATGTGGAGATAAGATATATTGCGAAAACTCAGCAAAGCAAGACCTAGGTATTATACAAGCCTGAACGAAGCAGAAATCTGTGGCTCCAAAACCATCCAGAACCAGACAAGTGGTTTTCGGTGAGTCAGGTTAACCTGAGGAATAGCCAGACCTGCACTTTGCCTGCCCAGAAGCAGAGGTCAAACAGCACAGCAATCACCAAGGAAGAAATACGGCCTTCATCCCAAGGACCACCAAACATGACAGCAGGAACTGTGGCACATAATTATAATGCAAAGTGGGAAAAGGCAGAGATGGGTGGGCAGGGAGATGTGGGCTTGTGGGATCAATGTGTATTTACACCTGGAACCTGTCTTGACCAGGTACGCATGGTTTGAAGAAAATATCTCCCCATGTTTCCCAGCTGGAAATGAAACATACACTCTGCAATTTTGCTGTCAATTCCTGATTCCCAAAATCAGTGTGACATTCCAGATGCTCATGTAACCAAGGGCCAGTGTGACACTGCAGTGCCCCATGGAAACAAGAGGCCATTGTGAGCCTGCAGGGCTGTAACATCCCAGAACACTGAACTTCTGGGGGTGACCAAAGGTTCCTTTTCTCGAGCTTGGTGCACAGGAGAAACCCCAGCCAGATATTCTCAAGACATCAAAACAGCACAAAAACTTAACTGTAAAAGTATATAAAATCAAGGAACTCTTGAAAAGGACTGAATACCATATCCAATTCAACATAAAACACTTACCATAGCAGGAACTTCATTATCTTACCTCATTTAACCTAGAAGTCTTTAAACACTTCAGTTTCTTTGGTACCTGGAACTGTTCCATATAGAGCGTATTAGAAAGAGAAGAGAGAGAGAGAGAGAGACAGAAAGACAGAAGCTCTATAGAAAGACACAGACATGACTACCATCTCCTCGGGTGAGGAGATGTGTGTGTGGCTGAGACACAGACCCTATCAGAAGGCAGGATACAATCCATGGGCTCAGCGGCTGCTCCATGTTTAAAGTCCCTGGGTCTTCGTGGGTCTCCCAGGTGGGACTTGTGATTGTCCAGAAAATCAGAGCCTGGGTCAGCACCAGCCCACTGTCTGACTGACTGACAGCTCATCCCGAGGTGTCTGGGACATTGATCTCATTCAACCTCTGACAGTGACCATGGTGACACTGTGGAACCTCATGGAACCATGGGTCAGTTGTGACAAGGACAGAAGGAGATCCAAGGACACCATGGAGACACCATGGAACCTCATGGAACCAAAGAGACCATTGTGACACTCTGGTGCCTCATGGGATCGGGGGAATATTGTGAAACTCAGGGATCCCATGGAACCAAAGGTCATTGATGAGGTTGTGGGGCTGTAGAACCAAGGAGCCATTGTGACACAGCAGGGCCACATGGAGCCCAGGGGCCATGGTGACACTGCAGAAGCAAGGAAAGCATTGTGACAAGGAGAATATTGTAACAAGGAGAGTATTATCACACTTTAGGGACTCATGGAAACAAGGAGAACACTGGTACACTTTGGGGCCCCATGGAACCAAGGGGGACAGGTAACAGGTCTGGCTGGATGGGCCTCCTTGGGCCACCTGACAGATTGGGCTGACCTTGGCACTTTGAGGACTGTTGCTCATTAGCCACTCAAGTACTGGGACTCTGTGATTTCCTTCCTGTGGAAAAGAAACATCCTTCTCGTTGAAGTGGCCATGGCCAAAATTCGGATTCCTTCTCCTAATTTCCTTATATGTAAAGATTGTTCCCAGATGAAATCTGTCAGGACAGACAGATCTTGCTGGTTCAGCTACCCAGGGGTTACTTCTCATCTGCCTTTGAAAAACTGGGACCCTTGTGCTTTTCTTTCTTATGGGGAAAAAAATCCACCTTTAACATCCAGGCACCCATGGCCAAATTTGAGATTCCATTTCCAGAATTCCTTGTATCCAAGGATAACTCCGAGACAAAAGCTGCCATGACTGACAAGACTGGCTAACCTTGGCTTCCTGACAGCTGGCTGTCATCTGCATTTTGAAACACGGGGGCTCGGTGCTTTCCTTCTTAATGAAAAGCACTCTCCTTCCATGCCAGGCACTCATGGCCAAAATTGATATTGCACCTCCAAAAATCCCTATGTCCAAGGATTGCCCCAGATAAAAGGTGCCAGGAAAAACAGGTCAGATTGGCTTGGCCTATGGTGCTCACCCCTCTTCTTCTTCCAAAATATTTGGGCTTCGCACTTTTCTTTCCTATGGAAAAAAACATTCACCTTGACCAGGTGCTCATGGCCAAAATTGGGATTTCACCTCTAAAATTCATCCATGGATTACTCCCAAGTAAAAGCTGCAAGGACAAACAGGTCTGGTTGTCCTTGGCCTCTGCCTCTCACCTGCTTTTGAAACACTGTGGCTCAGTGCTTTCCTTCAAATGGAAAAGAACGATGGTTCTTGTCAAGGTGTCTATGGTCAGAATAGGGATTCTGCCTCTCAAATTCTGTATGTCCAAAAAATTTCTCCCAGGCAAAAGCTGCCAGGACAAAATGGTCTGGCTGGCTTGGCCTTCCAAGAGCCACCTCTCTCCCTATCTGCCTTTTAAATACTGGGGCTCAGTGCATTCCTTCCTATGGGAAAGTACCAACCCTCTCATCAATGCAGAAATGGCCAAAATTGGGATTCCACCTCCAAAATTTTGTGAATTCGAGAGTTACTTTTCAACAAAAGTTGCCAGGACAGAGTTTAGGCTGCCTTTAGCCTCTGATGGCTGCCTTCCATCTGCCTCTGAAACACCTTCTTATGGAAAAGAACTGTCTTTCTTCTCCAGGCATTAGTATCCAAAATTGGCATTCCACCTCTGAAATTTCATATATCTGGAGATGGTTATCAGACAAAATTGCCAATACATCAAGTCTGGCTGCCCCAGTGCATCTCATGACTGCCCTTCATCTGCCCCTGCAACACTGGGGCTCAGTTGTTTCCTCCCTATAGAGACCGTGGTGGCATTAAGGGGACATCAAGGAATCATGGAGACCATTGTGACACTGCAGGGTACCATGAATCCAAGGGGCCATTGTGATACTGTGGAGACACAGTGGAACCAAGGGGTGATTGTGACACTGTGGAATCTTGTGGAACCAAGGACACCATCGTGGCACTCTGGACCGCAGGGTCCCAAGGGGCAGGTGTGAAGCAGCAGGGCTTTGTGGAACCAAGAGGCCATTGCTGCATTACAGAGCCTTGTGCAGCCAAAGGGCCATTGTGATCCTGCAGGGCAGGATGGACCCATGGAGACCATAGTGGCATTGCAAGGCCCCATGGAATCATGGAGAAAATTGTGGCACTGCGGGGACTCATGTAATCAAGGGGCCATTGTGACGCTGCAGAAACAAGGTGACACTGGGGGGCCTCGTGGAACCAACAGGACATGGAACAGATCTGGCTGGTCTGGTCCTCCTGGGGGCCACCTGGCAATTTTCACTGATCCTCGTTAGTTGAGGGTTTCTTCTCATCAGCCCTTGAAGCACTGGAGCCCCGTGCTTTCCTTCCAATGGAAAAGAACCATCTGTCCTACCAGGTGCAGATGACCGAAATTGATACTGCCCCTGAAAAATTCCGTATATTCAAGGGTTCTCCATATGAAATTGGGCAGGATGGGACAGAGATCTCTGGCTGCTCGTGTTCTCTAGTGGTCACCTCTCATCTAAAAGAATGCCTGAGGAAAGTATTTGAGCAGGTTTGACTACTAGAACATCAATGAGTCTCTCATCCTCTGAAAAATTCAGATGTTCCTCTGATCATATGCGCCATTTTTTTTCCTCATGGTGTATTATGCATGAAATAATTTTTCAGCTAAGTAATATTAGTCTTTCCACTCTACCAGTGTTATCTGACACTAAACACCTCCTCTACCTGTGGATGCAAGTCACCTGTATAAGCAAACACAATAAAGAATCCAGCAGGATTTGTAGCTAGTCCACTCTGTCACATCTCCTCTGGAGCTGGAGGTGCAGCCATGGTGCCCACAGCAGCCCTGGGGAATCTGTGCCCCATGGCCTCCCTGCTGGGCAGCCTCTGCCAGCTCCTGCACAGCCCATGGCATCTGTGGGCCTGCACTGACAGTCCTGCCCTGGGCTCTGTCTGGCTGTGGGTGAGCAGAGAGGCTGGGCAGGGCCCAGCACATATCTGGGAACAGGCCCTGAGCCCCGCAGGAGGATGGAGCTAGTGTGAAGAGTTAGGTGTATGCGAGCGAGCAGAAGAATTCGAGCTGTACAGTCAGTTAGGACCCCTTCCCCCCGTGCAGTGAGACCTTTGGTCCGTGCCTGGCCTCACCCAGCTGGACGTGAGCAGAAGGAAATGACACTAGCAGACCAAGCTATAAAAAACCCTGTGACTCTTCAATAAACGCCATTTTGCTGTCCACCAAGTTGGTGTCTGGAGCATATGGACCGAGTGGCCCTGGGGTTTAGGTCGCCGTGCCGGGCTTGAACCAGAACAAGGCCGCTGCAACGTAGGGAACTCCCATATTTGTTACTGTACTCTCATGTGAGGAGGAAGTAGGGAATGAAGCAGGGGTAAAACCTGAAGTTGATGGCAATTCCAAATCTACTTCCCTTACCACCCTCCTTCTTCCTTGTCTCTTAGGGGGTGGTCTGAGCAATTCCTCTGTCTCCTCTTCCTCAGTCTCCATACAATATATCTTGTTAGGATGTGTACACCTTTGATTTATCGAGCATGTGCTGCAACACCTCCTGGGCTTTTCCTTATTAGCTTTATTATCTTTTTTGAGAGCCAACACTAAAGGGTCAGATGGTGGTCTAATTCCACAAGACCTTTGCCACTCAGGGTGATTCCTAATGGTGAAAAACATGTCAGCATAAGTAACTTCATGTCTCTTCTGCTCAGGCCTAAGGATAAGCATCAGCTGTACCAAAGTGTTATATTCCAACATCCCTGATGGGGGCCACTTTGCCCCTCTTCAAGTTTATAAAGTGACCACCACTGTGTGCACAACTTAACAAGCTCTCTTTTAGTTTCTGTATACTTATGATCCACCAACTCTTTACAATGTGCCAAAACACATCTTGAAAGGACTACCTTTAGGAACCTTTTTGCTTTCACTTGCCCCCATACTGAAAATTCGTTTTTCTCTCAATGCCTTTTAACCTTATCCCAGCTTTGGAGCTTCACCTAGCAGTAACTTGGTACAGAGATCTTCCACTTATACACTTGCCTGACCCATAATTCTCTACAAAGTACACAATGAAACACAGCTCGGGGATTGCAGTCACAGCCCCGTCTTGGACAGAAAAATTCCTTTTGTCCTGGGATCCCCCTCCCTGAACCTTCTATTTCTTGGCATATAATTTTATCAGCAAAGGAAAGGGGAAGGGAGAAAAGCAACCAACAAAATAAAGAGTTAACAGTGAAAAACAATGAACCAAATAACTTAAAATAACTCAAAAAAGACACACAAATCACAACCAAACACTCTTAAACAGTTCACATATAAAACTTCAACAGTGGAAACCAATAAAGCAAATCACTTAAAATAGCTGTAAGGGACACACATATTGCAACCAAACACTTTTAAGCAGTCTACTTAGAAAGCAACCAATTTATACTTGCCCCTTTTAGTTACTAATCATAGGTATCAAACCTCTCTCGTTACACCTAGGTTAAAATTCACAATGCTCTGGCAAAAATCCATCAAACTTTGGTCAAAACACAGTTTCTCTGTGGTGGGGGAAGAAAGCAGCTCTAGGCTCATGTTGCTGCCTCACCTCTCTGCACTCAGAAACTAACCTCTCTTAGTCAAAACACCACCTTTCATACTAAAAATTTTAAAGCTTCATAAAAATCTAACTATATTTTTTTGCAAATCCACAATTTTTCTACTTGCACACAGTCAAAATTCACACCTACAGCCTAGCTCACAAATTCAAGCGTAATGCCAGTGCTATAATTTCCTCTGCCCTCCTGGGCGTAAATATCCTATTTACTACGCAAGTGTAAACCTCAAAAGTTTTTGCATCTTATCAAGGCAAAACTTCTGACAACACACTCCCAAAAGCACACAAACCAAAACACATACAGTGCACCACTGACCCACAATTCAAGCACACAAAGCTCGCAAAAACAAGCTGCATGCTCAAACACACACTTAGATTTGGCACAAACAAACTGTGATCAAGCCCACAAAAGGAGTCACCACAAACCGATGCCCACAAGCTTGGTGACCCAAACTGAAAATTACCACCATGCCACCTTTAAAACAAATTAAACTGGAGCCACCACTGCTCCTGTACCACAACAATACTGGCAATGCTGTTATTGCCACTGCTTGAGCTCTGCTGATCCATTGCCGCACCAGCTCTGCTCCTGGGGCCATGACTGGCCCGCTGCTGTCCCCCACTACAAGGCAAGTGTTCCTGGAGCTGTTACAAGCCCCACCTGGAACACAAACCAAAACCAAATTCCACAGAAACTTACAAACAAATCCACTTTAGGCTTTTTCACTATGCGCTCGACATCTTGCAGCGTCTTACCAGCTTGCCTGTCTTACATGTACCTATCTTTAATTTTGAAACACTTATTTTGTCTGTATCTCTGACAGTTCTAGTTGTGCTCCCCAGGGTGCCAGTGAGGAAAAGGAACCCTCTTCCCAGGGAGATCCCAGGTGGGCACCCTAGAGGGATCCCAAACCCTGCTGGCCCCACGGCCAGCAAGAACAGAGTCCCACCAGAGTTGCCAACTGAATTACCAAAATATGAGTATTGGTCTAATACCGATACTCAACTGTGACGGACAAAAGACTCTCTAACAATTTAAAGTTAGAAAATGTATGTTTATTCAGCGCTGGGTACCAGCATGAGGTAATCCTCTAATACTCACTGCAAAATCACAGGTGATCACAAAGTCTTTTTATTAGGATTAGTAAGGATTCAAACAAATACATATTCATAATAACAGCCCCTCCCATTTTTCACTTCCTATGGTAATTAGCTTGAATCGCTATTAAGCATGCGTGATTGACTTCTTAAATTAAGTCTGGGGTCGTTTTCATGGGGAGGGGTCTTAAAAGGAGGAAGTAAGGCGAATCTTCCTCACTCTTAACTCTTGACATTTTCTATCACTGACAATATAAATGATTTCTGGGGATAGTCCAATTTTACAAAGAATGGATTTCTGGTTGCATTGTATATATTCCTTTGGATCTGCTCACTAATTTCATATTTTCCCATTGTAAGTGCAGCTAAGCAAACGTGAAATTACAGACAATCAATTATTTCAATTTCAGATGACTACTCCCTTCTAACTTCTAACTTTTAATTATTTTCAGCAAGGTAACTAAAATCCTAATTCTCTAAGATTATTGTTTCAACATGGCAGCAGCTGCCTGGGCCAGTGGCTTTCTCAATTCTCTTCAGCACATGGCCAATACATTTTCCCTGCCCCTGTGCCAAGTTATTGCGCTGGGCCAGTTCTTCTGTGACATCCCACACATCCTCGAGCTTTCCTGCTCTAAATCCTACCTCAGGAAACTTGGGATTTCTGTTTCCAATTCTTCCTTAGCAATTTTTTGTTTTGTTTTCATTGTTTCCTCCTATGTGCAGATCTTCAGGGCTGTGCTGAGGATCCCCTCTGAGCAGGGACGGCACAAAGCCTTTTCCACCTGCCTTTCTCACTTGGCTGTGGTCTCCCTGTTCCTCATCACTGGCACATTATACTACCTGAAGCCCCCTTTCACCACCTCCCCATTTCTGGATCTGGTCCTGTCAGTTCTGTACTCGGTGGTGCCTCCAGCCTTGAACCCCTTCATCTACCGCCTGAGGAACCAGGAACTCAAGCTGCATTGTGGAAACTGATGAGTGTGTGATCTCAGAAATGTTAAATTTCTTTTCTAATTTCTGCACATCACTTGTAATAAAAGTCCACTTCGATAGTATGTTTTGATTTGGTTGTGGGTTTCTATTTGTCCTGTATCCTAATTTTCTGATATTGTCCACAAAATAAAGCCATCCCTTTGTGGAATTTCTCATTTTGATTCTCTCCACCTTCACTGTGGCTCCGGACTATGTTAATGAGGAGGTGTGTTCTCGGTGTCTTTCAGAGAACTAAAGAATCTCCGAGCAGAGTTTTCATCTGAGACCTCCTTTTTATTCCCTTCTCTGGAGCTGCAGCAGCAGTGTCTCTGTGCAGAGCTGGGGGCAGAACAGTGCTGGCACAGCAGAACCCCTGTTCTTGCTGGCCACAACATTTCTGATCCAGGCCAGGTGCCTTTGACCTTTTGGCCACCTGGGCACACTGCTGGTTCATATCCAGCCTGCTGTCCATCAGTGCCCCAAGGTCCATTTCTGCCTGACCACTGTCCATCCACTCTGTCCCCAGCCTGAAGCACTGCAGGGGTTGTTGTGTCCAAAGTGCAGGACCTGGCACTAGGTCTTGTTAAATGTCACATGGCTGGATTTGCACCTGGATCCAGCCTGTCCAGGTCCCTCTGCAGAGCCCTTCTACACTGCAGCAAATCTACACTCACACCCATCTTTGTGTCATCTGCACATTTGCTGATTGGACTCAATGCCCTCATCCAGATCATCAATGCAGATATTGAAATCCACACTGGCTGACTCTGATCCCTCAGCTATCCTGTAGGTGCCATGTGATGGCACTCAAGGTGATCTGTTCCACCACCTTGCTGGGCACCGAGGTCAGGCTAACAGGCCTGGACTTCCCCAGATCCTTCTTCCAGCCCTTCTTGAAGATGCGCTCACATTGGCACCTCCAGGCCTCTGGGACCTCCCTGGTGATCCAGGACTGATGAGAAATGATGGAGAGCAGCTCGGGGAGCTCATCAGGCAGTTACCTTATCCCCCTAGGACGTATCCCATCTGTACCTAGAGGCACCTGTGAGTATCTGAATGGTTCACAGGTCCCCAGCTGTTTCCTCCTAGATTACAGGGGGGCTGTTCTGCTCCATGTCTCCATCTACCAGCTCAGGAGAACACTTGCCCTGAGGACAACCTGTCTTATTGTTGAAAATTGAGGCAAAAGAGGGGTTAAGTAGCTCAGCCTTTTCCTCGTGCATGGTAAGCATATCGCCTCCCATTAAAAAAGCAGGCTCTCCTTCTCCCTGCTATTGTCACTAAAGTCTGTTAAAAACATTTTCATATCCTTCACAGGTGTGGAGAAGTTCAATCCTAATGGAGTTTCACCTTTCTCATTTTCTTTTTCAAAGGCCAAACAACATCCTTAAACATTTCCTAAATTATGTGCCCCTCTGTCAAAAGGTGATGCACCCTTTTTTTCCTCGTGAGTTCCTCAAAAAACCTCCATACCTAGCCAGGTCAAACATTTTTTCAGCTTATTCACTTTTTGGCTCAGCAGTACAGACTGTTCCTTCTCCTTCAATATTTCTTTCTTGAAGTGTTTCCCTCACTTCTACAATCCTTGTTTTTAAGGTCTGTTTCCCTAAACTATTCAGTAAATTATTTGGTACCTGTGAAATCTGCATCCTCAGTACACCAAAATCTGCTCTAAGTCTAGTGCAGAAGTTTGGTTGATGTCTCTCCTTCTTTCACAAAATGTTTAAAAACCAGAGTAATTTCATGGTCACTGTGTCCCAAACAGCCTCTGACCACCACGTCTCCCACCAGCCCTCCTCTGTTTGTGAGCAGCAGGAGACAGAGCTTTCCTGCGGAGTGGTAAGACAAGGAAAGCTCCCCAAGGTGCAGCCTGGAAGGATCAGCCTGGAGGTGAGGAAACAGCAAAGTCCATGCCAGGGCAGAATGTTGGTGGCCGAGGTGTCCCAGCTGAGGCTGGGCCATGCCATGACTCTGTGTGCCAGGAGCCGGCAGCGCTGGGTGCAGGGAGCCCAGAGAGGGCACAGCAATGCTGGGCTGAGAAATGCTGGGGGCACAGCGAGATGGGCGTGTGCAGCCAGCTAGGGCAGAGGAGCAGCTCGCACAGGGGCACAGGCTGCAGTAGAGATAGCCAAGGGCTGGGCAGGGCTGGCATGGCCAGAGGCACCCAGGCCTTTGTACCCTGGGCTGGGCAGCGCCTCTGGAGTCCCACAGGAGGAACTTTCCTTGCAGGGGCTTTGCTGCTGCCTCGGCCCTCCCTGAGCAGGCTGGCAGGGCTTGCAGTGTGATACCATTTGTCCTTTCTGTCCCTCCCATCCCACTGCACCAGGAACTGCCCTGAGCCACCCGTGAGGGACAGGCCCTGCTGGGCCAGGCCTGGGCTCAGCCTTTGGCCTTTTTGCTGCCTCCAACCAGCCCAGGCCTTGCTTATCATTGCAGTTCCCTGCTCATAGCCTTTGACTCCTGCAATCCTGCCCTCAAGGATCTGCTGTCACCAGTCCCTGGGGAGCCTTTGGCAGTCCCTGCCCTCAGTGGGGACAGGGATGCTCCAAGGCACTTGGAGTTTTTCTTCTGATTCTTTTTCAACCTTCTCTCAGTTCCTGAGGCTCCTGGACTCAGCCCCAAATCCACCGTAGGGATCATTAAAACACAGGAAGCCTTCAGGAACTCTTTGCTTTCCTTCCATTGTCATTAAGTCTCCAGGACTTGTGTTGCTATTTGGAGTCAGTTTGGAGTTCTGTTTAAGAGGAAGATTTCAAAGTGCATCTTGTGACTTTATTTTCATGAAGGGAGTATTTTTCTACTTTTCAATTCAGAGAGAAACTGATAGAAGAATTCCTAAGTGATCTTGCTGCTGAATGTTTCCTTACAGGGTCTGGACACAGAGAAGGATGAGCCCCTTGCAGGATGATCCTGTTTGGACCACCTGCTCCTCACCCCTACCCTCACAATCTCATGATATCTCCCACCTGGGACTGACAACCAGAAATAAAAATAATCCTCATAAATTTCTCTTTATAACAAAAACATTAATAAATATTAAAATTATATTTTTCTTATTTTCCATGTTAGTATTCTCTACATTTTAACCTCATGCTTATATTAATAATCTTTACATTATTAACAACCAAATAAATTATTAGTCATTTTTTCTAAGTAACAAAATTCCCTTAATTGACTAATTGATCTCTATTGGTTATTATTTTTCCCTCTTTAGGATAATTTGTAATATTTGTAGTCATTTTGTCATCTTTATTATCAACTTTTTCTCAGACAGGGTCAAGGTGGCCTCTTCAGGGTCCAAGGAGACATTTCTGAGGCACATTCGAAACAGATTTAGGTCTGAAGAAATAATTTAGAAGAAAGCTGAGGGACAGGGGGACACTTGGGGGCATCTCAAGAGAATTTGGGTACTAAGAGATAACTTAGGAATGCTGAGTAAAAAATCTGGGCTTCGGAGCGGCCCTCAGGTGTCCAAGGGGACACTTGTAGGTCAGGGAGGGAAATCTGGGGCCCTTTGGGGTCTGGGTGTGCACTTTCATGGCTCTAACGGGGCTCTCTGGAACACGGGGGGTCATGGGAATTGTAGGCGAAAGTATAATACAGTTTGATAAGCCGTGGAGCATCATGGGAGTTGTAAGCAATGTTTCATTGGTTGTTTATTCTCACCATAGAGCATGATGGGAGCTGTAGTCCCGGAAGTGGCACAGATGGGGCATCTGGGGGCCCGGGGAGGCATTTGGGGGACACTTCTGCATCCAAACCACAACTTCGGGTCCTCAGGAAGGAATGTATGCAGCTCAGGAGCACTTGGCGGGAGCCTGGGGAGCTCTAACCAACACCTTAGGGCACAGGGCATGGCAGGAATTTTACGCTCTCCAATGTGGCTCTCTCGGGCCTGAGGCATGATGGGAGTTAGAGAAAAAAAGAAAAGATGGCACCGACACCAAGCACCCACCCTGAGGCCCCAATCCCCGGTGCTGATTGGCTGCAGGCAGTGATGGGCAGGGTACTCAACAAATGGGAGGCTGCAGAGGCAGAAACAGCCCATTCAACCTCTGCAGTCCCTCCCAGTACAGCCCATGTCATGCCCAGTACAGTGCAGTAAATCCACAGTGCCCCTCCTGTCCCTCCCAGTACATACCAGTCCCTCCCAATACACCTTAGTTTATTCCCAGTCCCTTCAAGTTCCCCCCAGTGTCATCCATTGAAAGCCCCAATGTCCTCCTGGGTTCCCCACAGTGTTCCCAATGTCCTCCAGTATGTCCCAGTCCTCCCCAGTGTTTCCAAGAAAACTTGAACTTCTCATGGTTGCCGTGGGCCCCAAACCCAGCAGTGGGGTCAGTGCAGTGTCCATGGCCACAGCCCCTGGCAGTGGCCCAATGCAGGTTGGGATGATGATGCACCCTCACAGCTGGCCCAGGGCAGCTCTGGGGTGGTTTTGGTGGCACCTTGGGCTGGCACACACCACTGAAGAGTGTGTCTGCATGCAGTGGGGAAAATGAGGAGCTGTAGATTGCTTTAAAAAAAAAAAAAATGGAAAAACATTTCTTTTTCTGAATGCTCCAGTTCTCCATGCAAAGCAGTTCTGAGGTGAGGGAGAAGATCCAGGATGGGCTTGGAGAATGTAGAGTAAGGTTGTCCACACTGGGTCAGAGCTCAAGGCACAGCTTCTCTGAGCAGTCCAGACATCCTGAGGTGAGACCCTGGATCAACATCAGTCACAGAATGCTGCAATCATTTCTACTCCAAACAGAAAAATATAAAATACACTCTTAAAAATAAGAATGTGCATTTCTTAGAAGCTCTTTGAAGTATTTCTCTGTAATTGGAGTTGAAATCTTTCCTATTGAAGTGCAACAGACCAGAGGGAAATCGCGGCACAGCCATGGTTTGTTAGGAAACCTCTTGAAAATTAATGCAAAATCAAAATCCAAAGTTTATGATCCCGTTTATTGGTCCCACGGAAGGACAAGACTGAGAAAGTGTCCCCAGGTTCCAGTTAGATCAGGAAGTTGGAGGCAGAGATGATAGGTGGGGACAAAGAGAAGCCTTGGTGTCCTGGGACACAGCAGGGTCTGTGCCACCAAGGGATGGGAGGAGACACCTTGTCCAGAGGCACTGGGGCCTTCTGGCACAGCCCCAGCAAGGCTGGGCACTGTCACCCCTTGTCCTGCCCTCAGCATCCCCCCCACATCCCAGTGGCCTCAGGGATCTGCTGGGACCAGTCCCTGGGGAGCCTTGGTCAGGAATGGCCCTGAGGGCTCCTTCATGCTCCCAGGGACTGCAGGTTTTTCAAAGGACTTTGGGTTTTGCTCTTGCCTTGCAGTATCTGAGAGCTTTGTGCAATCATGGCCTCCAATTATCTGTTTTAATTAGTCTCTTGAGAGCCTTTCTCAGTAACAACACTCAGTGGGGCTCATTAATACTTCAAGGTACTTCAGTTTCTTAATGTACTTTCCTTTTTCCTTTCTTCTCAGAACCTCTGAGACATTTTTGGGCAATAATGGCCTCCAGTTCTCTCCACCATAGAGTCCATGAGGAGCCTGTGTTGGGGATGGACCTCAGTGGGTCCCATTCATGCTTGGAGACACTTTGTGTTTTTCTTCTGCCGTGGGCTCGTGGTAAGGTTTGTGCAATCTCCTCTCAGGTCCTGAGGTTCCAGGGTTCAGCACCAAATCCAACCTGGGGCTCATTTTACAAAAGCAAACCATGACAAACATGACAAACCTGAGTGTCACATCAGCCTTCACATGGAGCCCCGTGGATCAGAGCACTTTCCAAAGAGCCGTTGGGGCAAACATGGAGATTTGGTCCTACAGGATCTGTAAAACAATATCCTATAACATTCACTTGTTCTGGCACAGAACGCTTGGTTGCAGGGACATATTCCCGTCCTTCTCAACCAGGGTTCAGGATTCAAACAGTGTTTTCCTTTTCCAGAGCTGTTCCTTCAGCTGCCCTGGGAGGACCATTTGGCCTCTGCATCCACACTCTGCCTCCATTTTTAGGACTGGTGCATCCAAATGCTTTAGCTCCATGAACAGCAGAGATTTGAGGTAGATGTCCTTTTTTCACAATTGTTTTAAAAACTGCGATGTCAATAATTACGCTGCCCTTCCCCACTTGAATATGGGGTTCAATAATCCAAATCTTCACTACTGTTTAAGAGAATTACTTTAATTTCTCCTTGATAATCTGCACCAATTACTCCTCCCAAGACATGAACACTTGAAGGCCAAGCTCAAGTGAACATTTATCAAACCAAAACATGCAGAAGGAATCTGAATACCTGTTCTGGTATTGATAACTCTTATTTGCTTCTGATTTATCCTAACTAGTCCTAATGCATAAAGGTCCAGCCCTGTGGCCTCTGGGGTGGTCCTATCAAGGGCCATCACACCCAGAATAATTTCCCAAGAAGTTCAAGTCTTGCTGTCCATGGCTGTATTTCCAAACTGGGTGCATTCATGCATATCCAGGGGGTTTCCATTCCCAGTGGGCCCATTGTTAAGGGTATGGATTACGTCTGTGAGATGGGATTTTCATTGCAATAAATTTCCATCTCCTATTTTTTTTCAACTGCTCTATTAGCAACCTCTTCATCTGCGCAATCAGTGCTGCAGCTTGTGGGTGGTCTGGTGTATGAAAAACCCAGCAGTCTTACTCACTTTATTTTTCACAGAAACATACAAAGCATTCCACATCCTAGTGTCAGCAAACCCTATAAAAACTGCCAATTTCATCCGTTCCTCTTTGATTTGTTGTATATAATCTCACAGATTTCACCAGTGATTTTTGAGTCCTAGACAGTAATTTTGTATAGAGTATTAAGTGTTACATCCCTGAGCAGGAAAACTAAAGATTTACTACTTGGAGTATTGTTTTAATATGCCATTATATATATGTGAAAGTCCATATATCAAATTTGAATTATACATATACATATACATATACATAACATCATATATATGTACACACACATGTATAATATATATTATATATCTATTATATATTTGTGTATAATTACTGATTATAATATTACTCTATCTTTTGCACAAACGAATCCAAGTTCAAGATTAAAAGCCTTTTCTGTCACACCATGTGGGAACATTTTGGCAGCAATCATTCTCTCTGTTGGTGCTATTTTTGAGATGCTGTTAATAAAATTCATCCTTATCTTCCCAAAACACACAAGTTTTTTTTCATTTTTCCATATTTCAATACATCCAGTGCTTCAGCTTCTTTCAGCTGACTTCTCCATTGTTCTCATGATGCTCTGAACTAAGCCCATTCCAGAGGCAGCAAACTCTAGGAAAGGTTTTCCCTCTACCTGGGAATTTCAGACAGGACTGTTTTCTTACATTTACATACAAAAAGCAACATTTTGTGTCGATCTAGCCAGACTACACCAACTTTGTTTTACCAATAGGCAGGGTCAGCAGCAGAGACACAGAGACCAAGTTCAGGAATCGGTGTCATTTACTATACATCCTTCTGTCTTCATTCTCCTCTTGGGTTCCTCCCAAAACCTGGCCAGGTCTCAAGGAGGAACCAAGGAAGCTGACTTTGATCATACACCCTAAAACAAGGTCAGATATCAGATTTCATGGCTTTGTGCAGCTTCTAAATACAAAAAGGTCAATATATGTTTTATTAATGAGTGAATACACCTATCACTAATGACCATGCATGTTTTGCTAATGAGTGTATACAAAGATAACCTTTGGTTGGAAGGTTCATCCAGAGGTCACCTTTGGCTCAGGGCCTGCTGTCCAGGCCTGACACTTCAGGGATGTGGTTTCATGCTGAGTTTGACAGTGCTGGATGAACAGCGGGACTCAGAGTGCTCAGAGGTCTTTTCCAACAGAAAGGATTTGATAATTCCAGGATTCCACCTGCTGGATTCAGCTAGGTCCATGTTGGCAGCATTACTTTGGTCCAAAAGTCCCCCTTGGTCACCTCTTGTGGCCTAAAGCTTCAGCTCCTTTAGCTAAGCTGCTCATGCTGAATGAGACACTCGCAGAGAAAAATACAGTTCATCCAATTCCTTCTGGGACACTGAGAGGGGAGGCTGTGAAAACAGGAGCATTTTTTGGTGTGGTCTCCTCTCTGCCCTTCACACCTTTCAATACTTTGAACCAGCCAAGAGCTTTGTCCAAGAGTGCAGTGAGGCAGCTGTTCCTGCTTCCAGCTCTGGCTCTTCCCAGTCTCTGACCTTGACTGGTTTTGTCCCTCTTGCTGTGCCCTCTGTTCCCCCTGTGCTCAGTTGCTGCTGTCCAGGACTGTGGAACTGGCACAGATCAAGGGCTCCAGCCCCTCCTTTCTCTGCCCTTGGAGCTGCCTGCTCACAGCAGCCTTTTCCATCTGGAAGCTCCACATGGACAGGGAGACCCCACTTCTGTTCCCTTCAAAACTCTAGGAGCCCAGGGCTGCCATCTCAAGTCCCTGCTGGCACTGGGGACTCCCAGGTGCCCCAGGCTGCTGTGACACCACTGCACACAGGAGGGAAGAGTGGCAGGGACTGTGCTGGAAGTCAGGTTCATGTGCTGCTGCTGCTGCTGCTGCTGGTGCTGCTGTGGGGGTCATTTGTCCAGCCCTGCCCCAGAGTCAGGGATCAGATCTGGGCACTGCTGCTGCTACCTCGGGATCCGTGATATGGGGAACATAGACGGTTGTGAAAATTCAGGGTTTTAGAAGCCTATAATATGCTTAAGCATGTGGAGGGAAAATAAATCACATGGAGAAACAGTATCCAACAGAGCACACAGGAGATTAGTTGCCAGGAAAAAAAACCCATGAAGATAAGATTTATTGTGAAAACTCAGGAAAGCAAGGCCTAGGTATTATACAAGCCTGAACGAAGCAGAAATCTGTGGCTCCAAAAAACATCCAGAACCAGACAAGTTGTTTTCAGTGGGGCAGGTTAACCTGAGGAATAGCCAGACCTGCACTTTGCCTGCCCAGAAGCAGAGGTCAAACAGCAATCACCAAGGAAGAAATACGGCCTTCATTCCAAGGACCACCAAACATGACAGCAGGAGCTGTGGCACATAATTATAATGCAAAGTGGGAAAAGGCAGAGATGGGTGGGCAGGGAGACGTGGGCTTGTGGGATCAATGTGTATTTACACCTGGAACCTCTCTTGATCATGTACGCATGGTTTGAAGAAAATATCTCCCCAAGTTTCCCAGCTGGAAATGAAACATACACTCTGCAATTTTGGTGTCAATTCCTGATTCCCAAAATCAGTGTGACACTCCAGATGCTCATGGAACCAAAGGCCAGTGTGACACTGCAGGGCCCCATGGCAACAAGAGGCCATTGTGAGCCTGCAGGTCTGTAACATCCCAGAACACTGAACTTCTGGGGGTGACCAAAGGATCCTTTACTTGAATTTGGTGCACAGGAGAAACCCCAGCCAGATATTCTGAAGACATCTCAACAGCACAAAAACTTTCCTGGAAAAGTATATAAAGTCAAAGAACTCTTGAAAAGGACTGAATACCATATCCAATTCAACATAAAACACTTACCATAGCAGGAACTTAATTATCTTACCTCATTTAACCTAGAAGCCTTTAAACACTTCATGTGCTTTGGTACCCGGAACTGTTCCATATAGAGAGTATTAGAAGGAGAGGAAAGAGAGAAAGAGAGACAGAAAGAGAGAAGCTCTATAGAAAGACACAGACATGGCTACCATCTCCTCGGGTTCCAGTGTGGGTGAGACACAGACCCCAACAGAAGGCAGGGTACAGACAATGGGCTCAGTGTCTGCTCCATGTTTAAAGCCCCTGGATCTTCGTGGGTCTCCCAGGTGGGACTTGTGATTGCTCAGGCAATGAGGGCCTGGCTCAGCACCAGCCCACTGTGTGACTGACTGACAGCTCATCCTGAGTTGTCTGGGACATCGATTTCATCCAGCCTCTGACAGTGACCATGGTGACACTGTGGAACCTCATGGAACCATGGGTCAGTTATGACAAGGACAGAAGGAGATCCAAGGACACCATGGAGACACAATGGAACCTCATGGAACCAAAGTGACAATTGTGGCACTCTGGTGCCTCATGGGATCGGGGGACCCTTGTGAAACTCAAGAGTCCCATGGAACCAAAGGTCAGTGATCAAATCATGGGGCCGTAGAACCAAGGAGCCATTGTGACATAACTGGGCCACATGGAGTCCAGGGTCCATGGTGCCACTGCAGAAGCAAGGAAAGCATAGTGACAAGGAGAATATTGTAACAAGGAGAGTATTGTGACACTTCAGGGACTCATGGATGCAAGGAGAATATTGTGACACTCTGGGGTCCTGTGGAACCAAAGGAACATGGAACAGGTCTCGCTGGCTGGGGCTCTTGCAGGTTGGACTTAAAGTTCTCAAAGGTCTTTTCCAGCCTGGGTGATTCTGTGATGATTGTGACACTGCAGGACCCTGGGAAAGCAAGGGACTATTGTGACACTATAGGACCTCTTGGAACTGAGAGAACCAGAGTGACACTGTGTACGACATGGCACCATAGGCCCACTGTGACACTGTGGGGCTACATGGAAGCAAGGAGTCCATTGTGACAGTGTGGGTCTACGTGGAACCACAGTGGCCACTGTAACATTGCAGGGACCATGGAGAGAATTGTGCCACTGCAGGACCTCGTGTAATATGGGGGCCATGGTGGCACTGCAGGAGCACATGAAACCAAGTGCTGCTCCTCAGGGACTCATGGAATGAAGGAAACATGTTTGATACCATGGTGCCCCTTCGGTCCAAGAGGACATTGTGACACTGTGGAGCAAGGAGAGCATTGCTGCACTGCAAGACCTTGTGGAACTGTTGCCCGATGCCCCAAACAGAACACAAACTAACAGAGTTAGTTTATGCGGTGCTTTATTCAGGGCCCGGGGAACCTGCGGACTAGCGTCCAAAGTCAGGATCCCACAGCTCCCTTTTTCCATCAGGTTTTTATACCTTTTTACAAAGTGGTCTACGTGCAGAAATACACATTCTTCAAAACAATACAGATACATAAATCTTGCAGGTATCATTCCTAAAAGTTATAAATTCTGCATGCTTGTCTACTTAGAACTATAGGCTACCCCCCTTAATCCCCCTTGTATATTTGCCCATCACCAGAATCCTTTAATTATTATTATTATACTTTAGCCTTATCTTGAAAGTTTCTAGATGTCCTATATGCCCTACTAAATCCTTTGATTATTGTTTTCACAGTTCTAAATGTTCTATATGCTTTACTAATTCTTTTCACTATTGTTTCACAAGGTAGGTTCTCAGGGCCTGTCCGAAAACTGCAGTTTTCTAAGCCTTAGCATGACTACTACTATATCTACATTAGTCCTTTTTCTCATTATTTCGGTATCAACTCCCCCCTTTTGAGCATTCTTCAGATTTTCTGCAAGGATGCTCAATTCTTCAAGTTGTGGTTTCTATGTAGAACGGTGAGTCTTCTTTTCGAGTTGGCAGGATTACTTCTTTCCGGGTCAGTGCTCTCATGACACGTCCAGTATTAGTTCCCTCTCTGGCAATCATTCCTAAAAGACATCTATACATAATCATGCATACTACAATAATTAATACAATCATTATTACATATTGTACAATTGATGATATCCAACCAGAGACTTGGATTCCTAGGGAGCTAAACAGTGCTCCTACCCAGTTATGTTCAGCTTCTTCCTGGACTTCATGCACTTTTGTTTCAATTTGTTCCAATTGACTTATGTCCTTTTCTACTTCTTCTGTGACATTTGGGATATGTATGCAGCAATGATCAACCTTTCCTTGGAGGTATCCACAGACTCCATGTTCTTTTAATAAAAGCAAATCTAATGCCATTCTATTTTGGATTGTCATTCTTGTTGTTGCCTGCAATTGTAAATTTAGATCCTTAAATCCTTTCTTTGTAACTGTAGCTAGCCTCTCAGTTTGTCCTAGCAATTTGTACAGCATCTCCCGGTTTCTATATGTAGAAATTGGTGCAAACAAGGATTCCAATACCCACCCAAATTTAACTCTTGATGAGGGTTCATGCCATTCATCTTCATTTCCCTGTCCTAGTTCTTCTGCTACTTTATTTGTTTCTCTCTTTGCTCGTGACTGCATCTCTTTCTTCGTTAATTTAGACTGTTTCCAAAAAGGACATAATGTGGGAACCCCTAAGGTAATTTGTGTTACAGGCCCGTCTAATGGCAAATGTGTTGTCCATTGTCCATGTCCCATAATCCATACTAAATTTCCTGGACTCCTGATAGTTGTATCCTTACAGCTCAAAGTTTTACCCTTCTGGTCCTGCGGGAAATCACTTCCTGGAATTGTATGGTTAAGTTTTCTACACTCACAACCCCATTTTATAAGCATTCTGACCGGTGCCAAACTAATTTGATTCTCTGGAGTGTCACAGGTGAGAATTTGGGTGCAGTTCCAATTTTCTTTTTTGGCGCTCAAAGTTTTTGTAGATGTGCTGGTTTGAGATACTTCTGTGTGAGTGGCATTTCTGCTTCCCGTCCATTGGACACACCAATTAACTTGTCCAATGTAACTATAATGTTCTAATATGCTGGGGCCCCATACCGTTTTCCAACTGTCCCACGAGGATTCCTGCCGGGATGAGTTCTGGCATATCATTTCATAATAGCTTTCATTTTTAGGTATTCTTTTCTTTTGCCAATGTGGTAGAAAACATTCCCACTTAGCATCTTCAGGTTTTACTTTTCCCCCTGTCGCTAATTGAATTCCCCAATCCCTAATTTGTCCTAACCTTCCATGGCTAATTAGACAATCCTTATAGGTTAATATTCTTAATGTTTCTCCAACATTTTCCCATTTTACTTCAATTTCAATTTTATTTCGTAATTTTAATTCACAACTTCCATTCTTACCTCTTTTTATTAGGGGTAAATTTCCTACTGGAATCACTCCCCAAGGGATTGGTTCCCCTGCAGCTTGTGGCAGAGGTAAACATGCCGTTATTTTTGATACGTTTTGTATTTGTCCAAAATTTCGAATTAACCCTACTACTAAATTTTGTTGTTCCTGGTTTCTCTGTAGTGCCAGGCTTGTATCTCTCAATCCATTCCACATATTTACTCGTGCACTGACTGGTATTACCTGCACCGAGTACCCCCTTCGGGTTTTATTTTCCTTTAAAATACCTACATTTATGTCCCCATAATCAAAGTTTTCTCTAATCCACACAATGCATGAGAATTGTCCTACCTGATCAGCTTGCATATGAGATATTGTCAATGTGGTGTTACCTCTTTGCTGTTCCATATCCCAAAATGTCACGATTCCTTCTGTAAATACTTCGTCTGTGGTGATTTGTCTCCAGGCTACCTTTACTTTTTTTAATCCAGTTCTCTGGTTGTCAGAAAGCAGACAGGTTAAATTTATTCCCGCACCTTCTGGCACCATTACATCTGGCTCCGGAACTGTAATTTTAACAAATGCTTCTCCCACCTGCATTATACAGACTAATGTTAAAAGAACTAAGTCCTTGCCCTGAACACCAGCTTTGTTGCAGACAGAGGCTGTACTTCCCATCTTGACGGGACCTTCTTCATTTGAGTGTAGTGAATCCAGTTGTCGATCCCTTGGACTTTCACTGCCGTGTAGGTAGTCATGATCACTTGGTGAGGACCGCCCCATACTTTTTTCAAGGGTTCTGTATTCCAGTTCTTTACATATACTTGATCTCCTGGCTGGATGTCATGGACAGGATTTTCCAAGGGCAGAGGCCGGTTCCACTGCAATGCTCCCCGCAGCGCTGTAAGGACTTTATTTAAAGACAAAATGTAACTCAACAATACTTGATTTCCTACTAAGTGAGGGTCCCCTTTGTAAGTTGCAGCATGATATGGCTTGCCATACAAAATTTCGTATGGACTTACTCTTATCTTTTCTCTGGGTTTAATCCTGATTCTTAGCAAGGCTAGAGGTAGTGCCTGGGGCCACTGTATCTTTGCTTCCTGACAAATTTTCTTAATCTGCCCTTTTAATGTCTGATTCATCCGTTCTACCTGGCCACTAGATTGTGGTCTCCAGGGCGTATGGAGATCCCAGGCTATCCCTAATACTCTGGCTACCTCTTGGACTACTCCAGCTACAAAGTGAGGTCCCCTATCTGAGGACATTCCTAATGGGATCCCAAATCTAGGAATGATTTCTCGTAGTAAGGTTTTAATTACTTCCTTTGCCTGGTTAGTCCTGCACGGGAAAGCTTCCGGCCACCCTGAAAAAGTACACACATACACCAGTAAATAACGGTACCCTTGTGCTTTTGGTAGCTCTGAGAAATCTATTTGCCAATAGTCTCCTGGTTGCGGCCCTACTTGTAACTTTCCTAGTTGTACTTGCCTTCGTGTCACTGGGTTATTTTTAATACAGACAGGACACGTGGCGTTAATCCGTTTTGCCATTGTTAACATCTGGTTGGAAATCACCTCATGTTTTAAAAATTGTACCAATGCGTCTGCTCCCCAATGGCACTTGTTATGTTCGATTTCTAAAATTGTTTTCATTACTTTTGTCGGCAGTAGAACCTGACCTACAGCTGTGACATACCATCCTTTTTCATTCTTCTGGGCCTGGAGAAATTGAGCAAGCTTCTCATCTTCATGTGTATACCATGGTTTCTGCTCAAGAAAAGAAGTTGCAGGGTTAATTCGCACTGGCAATAAAGCTAATTGTGTCCATACCTCTCGGGCAACCTGTTTGGCAACTCTGTCAGCCAACTGGTTTCCTTGGAACACTTTTCCCTCTTCCTTTTGATGTCCTTTTACATGCATCACTGCCACTGCCTGAGGTTTATGCACTGCTTCCAATAGTGCTAATATTTGTTCTTTGTGCTTAATTTCTGATCCTTGAGAATTCAACAGTCCTCTTTCTTTCCATAGTGCTCCATGTACATGTATTACTCCAAAGGCGTATTTTGAATCAGTCCAAATGTTTACTCTTTTCCCTTGACTCAATTCTAAGGCTCTCACCAGAGCATGTATCTCGGCTTTCTGGGCTGAAGTTCCCGGGGTTAAAGCTTGAGCTTCTATTATTTGTGTCAAAGTCACTACTGCATATCCCGCATACCTGGTTCCGTTTTCCACAAAGCTGGATCCATCTGTAAACAGTTCCCATTCCGGATTCTCCAAAGGCTCGTCTTTCAGGTCCTTCCGGCTGGCATACACCTGTTCAATGATTTCTACGCAGTCATGTGTCAATTCGCCTCCTTCTTCCTGGCTGCTGCTCCTAAGAAATTCTGCTGGGTTGAGATGATTAGTTATTTTTAATTCAATGTCATCTTGTTCTCGGAGAAGTGCCTGGTATTGTAACATGCGGCTTGATGAGAGCCAATGCCCCCCCTTTTGTTCCAAAACCGCAATGACCATGTGGGGAACAAATACTTCCATCCTTTTCCCCAGAGTCAATTTTCTGGCTTCCCGAATTAGAAGCACTGTTGCTGCCACAGCTCTAAGACAACCTGGCCATCCGGCACTTACAGTGTCTAGCTGCTTTGAGAAGTACCCCACCGGGCGCTTCCATGAGCCCAGTTTTTGGGTGAGCACCCCTATTGCCAGTCTCTGTCTCTCATTTACGTATAGTTGAAAAGGTTTTGTAAGATCTGGCAATCCTAATGCTAGGGCTTCCTTTAAGGCTTGTTTCAGACTCTGGAATGCTTTTTCTTGAGTTTGTCCCCACTGAAACACAGGGCTTTTGGCTGCCTCATACAGGGGTTTTGCTTTTAGTCCAAATTCTGGGATCCACAAGCGGCACCACCCTACCATGCCCAAAAAGGATCTTAACTCTTGTGGATTTCGTGGTGTGGGTATGGTGCAAATTGCTTGTATTCGATTAACCCCCAACTTTCGCACCCCTTGTGAAATTTCGCAGCCTAGGTAAATTACTTGGGTTCTTACCAGCTGAGCTTTTTCTTTCGATACTCGGTATCCAGCTTGTCCCAGCATATTAAGTAATCCAATAGTGAGTCTGAGGCAAACATTCTTTTCTGTGGAGGCTATAAAGATGTCATCAACATATTGTAGGAGAACATATAAGAAAGGTGATTCTTTTACCTGAGTCGTCTTCCATTCTTCTAACTCTCGAGCCAATTGATTTCCAAAAATAGTTGGTGAGTTTTTGAATCCTTGTGGTAGACACGTCTAGGTGAGCTGCTTCTTGCGTCCCGTGTCTGGGTTCTCCCACTCAAACGCAAAGTATTTCCTACTTTCAAGTGCCAAGGGGATACAGAAAAATGCATCTTTCAAATCAATCACTGTGAACCACTTAAACCTTTCCGACACAGCTGTCAACAATGTATACGGATTAGCTACTACTGGGTGTATATCTTTAATGATGTTATTAATTGCTCTTAAATCTTGAACTAATCTATACTTACCATTTGGCTTTCTGACTGGGAATATCGGAGTATTGAATTCTGACTCACATTCCTGTAAAATTCCCAAGCTAAGAAATTGTTCAATCATGGGTGCTATTCCTATTCGTGCTTCCAATTTCAAAGGATATTGTCTTACCCTTACTGGGGAGGCTCCTTCCTTTAGTTCTATTACAACCGGTTGTGCTGCTTTTGATTTTCCAGGTACTCCTGTTTCCCATACCCATGGTACTACAGCTTGTTCTATTTCTTGTGGTATTTCTGCTGCTTCAACTTCTTTTACTACAAACAACTTAGCAATATTCTCCTCAGGAAATTCCAATCTTACTCTACCTTTTTCAAATATTATCTTTGCCTCTAACATTGACAATAGATCCCTCCCGAATAGCGATTCTGGGCTATTTGGCATATATAAAAATTGATGATCAAATTCTTTCCCCCCAAATTTTATATCTAATGGCCGCAAAAATGTTCATTCCTCAACTTGTCCCGTAACCCCCACCACTTGGATAGTAGAATCACTCAAAGGTCCTAGCTTAGTGTTAACAGCTGAATATGATGCCCCCGTATCTACTCTAAATTCTAATGGTTCCCCATCTACTTCCATTATTACCTTTAAATCCTGGTCTAGTCAGCTCTGATTTTGGTAATTCCCCATCATGAGGGCTTGGGCGACACCTTGGGGATTTCCCGGGAAAGCACCTGTATTATTCATCAATCCCTGATTTCCATTCCCGCTGGCTATAATTCCTCCCCCAAAACCCATGCCTTGGTTGAGAGGACACTCATTTTTCCAATGTCCTCTATTTTTACATAGAGCACATTGATCTATCCCTAGCTGTATTCTCCCTCTTCCCATATTAAATTGACCCATAAGTCCTCCCGCACCCATTGGCATTCCCCCCTTTGCTATTCCCCTTCCCCCTCCTCGTCCACGTCCACGACTCCCCCCTCTCATATTAATTCCAGCCGCTTGCTGTAACACTGCCAACATAGTAGCCTGCTGTTTCCTGGTCGTTTCTTTTTCCCTATTATTATATACCTTCCACGCAACTTCCAACAGTTTATCTAAATTCCGAGTATCCTCTCCCTCCAGTTTTTGTAATTTCTTTCTAATATCTTCCTGAGACTGCCCCATAAAAATTAATGCTAGCTGTAATTTTCCCGATTCCCCTTCAACTTCTAAATTAGTGTATCTACGAGCTGTCTCCTTAAGCCGCTCTAAAAAGGTTGACGGAGACTCATTCTTTTCCTGCCTGACCGAATACAACTTAGACCAATTCAAAGTTTTTGGTATTCCATTCCGTATTCCTTCTGTTAACAAATCCTGATAAGCTTTAAGTCTCCAAGACCCGCCCGTCGAGTTGGGATCCCACTCCGGATCTTCCCTAGGTACCAAATCATTTACTGTACCATCCACAAGCCGCAACCTAATAATTTCTCGTGCTTTCTCTGTCATAGCTTTAAACACCATTTCCTTTTCAGTAGAATCCATTATTGTGTCTAACAAAACTTGTAAATCATTCCAATCTGGGTTCTGAGTCTTAATTACCATTTTTACCACCCGCGCAGTTCGTTCAGGATCCTCCCGATACGCCCCCGCTGATTGTTTCCAAATTAGTAAATCATTCGGAGAGAAGGGAACTTTCACTATGACCCGTTCCCCCTGCGGCCCGACAGCTTCACGGAGCGGAACCATTAAATGAGCACCTTCTTCCTTTTTCTTCCTTTCCACCTCCCACCGCCCTCTCCGAGTTCTTTCACATAAGGGGGTCCGAGGTATATCAGTGGTTTCTATTTTTGCTTCCCGATCCCCCCTTTCTACCTCTGGCATACTTTCTCCACGTTCCTCCAGCGGAGGGGCACTAGGGGCTATCAGCAAAGAAACATCCTCCTCAGGTTCCGAAAACCTAACCGAGCATTCCTTCTCTTTCTGCCAACCCTTACATCCATCACAATTCTGCTTTAATGTTTTCAAAACCATGATCCCACACTCCTTTTGCCACTCCGGTTTATCTTTCAAATAATAAAAGAGGTCTAGATACGGTATTTCATCCCATTTTTCATTACTTTGCAGAAAATGCATCAGAGGTGTAATAATGTCAGGATTCAGTGTACCGTTCCTAGGCCATTGCATACCATCGGGTTCATATAAAGGCCATACATAATTACAGAAATCAATCAATTTCCTTTTACTTAGTTCTTGACCAAAATTCCCCACATTCCAATGTTGTAATAAACAGCCCAAAGGCGAATCGTCCGGGATTTCTATCCCAGAACTTGCCATAGTTCTAAACGTTTTTAAAGACATCATTTCACCCTTTTTTTTTTTTTTTTTTTTTTTTTTTTTTTTTTTTTTACAATATACACCACACAACACTCACACCCTTTCCACAAACCTTACCACACTGCACACCACACACAACACTCACACACTTTCCACAAACCTTGCCACACTGCACACCACACACAACACTCACACCCTTTTCCACAAACCTTGCCACACTGCACACCACACACAACACTCACACCCTTTTCCACCAATCCACCAATCTTGCCTTTCTCGTCGCCGCGAGTGGCAAGTGCTGAACCTGCGCAGTCACTGCCGCGTCTGACGGTCAGCGCCTAGGCTTTTCCACAACCTTAAAGACGTCTGTGACCCCCGTGCGGAATCGCCGTTCCGACTTAATCGGCAGGCCCCCCTTCCCCTCAATAAAAGAATAAAGCACCTTCGGGCTTACCTCCAGGTCGTCCGTCAGGCGCGGGGTCGGGCACGAGTTGATGTTCTCCCCAGAAATCACCTGGTGCCGGCGTGGAGTGGATCAGCCCACGAACCGCCCCTGCCGCCTCCGGAGTCCCATCTGGGTAGCCAGGAAAACTGTTGCCCGATGCCCCAAACAGAACACAAACTAACAGAGTTAGTTTATGCGGTGCTTTATTCAGGGCCCGGGGAACCTGCGGACTAGCGTCCAAAGTCAGGATCCCACAGCTCCCTTTTTCCATCAGGTTTTTATACCTTTTTACAAAGTGGTCTACGTGCAGAAATACACATTCTTCAAAACAATACAGATACATAAATCTTGCAGGTATCATTCCTAAAAGTTATAAATTCTGCATGCTTGTCTACTTAGAACTATAGGCTACCCCCCTTAATCCCCCTTGTATATTTGCCCATCACCAGAATCCTTTAATTATTATTATTATACTTTAGCCTTATCTTGAAAGTTTCTAGATGTCCTATATGCCCTACTAAATTCTTTGATTATTGTTTTCACAGTTCTAAATGTTCTATATGCTCTACTAATTCTTTTCACTATTGTTTCACAAGGTAGGTTCTCAGGGCCTGTCCGAAAACTGCAGTTTTCTAAGCCTTAGCATGACTACTACTATATCTACATTAGTCCTTTTTCTCATTATTTCGGTATCAGAACCAAGGCACCATTGTGACACTGCAGGGCCTTGAGGAACCAAGGAGTTGTGATGCTGCAGGGCCCAAGGATCCAAGCACTTTGTGACTTCAAGGGCTCCCACGGAACCAAAGAGACACTGTGACACTGGGAGGCCTCATTGAATCATGGAGATCATTGTGACATTCTAGATCCTTATGGAATCATGGTGACATAAAGTTGGCTGGGAGTGTTGACCTACTGAAGGGTAGGAGGCTCTGCAGAGGGACCTGGACAAGCTGTATCCAGGGCACAAATCCAACATGGTGAGGTTAAACAAGACCAAGGACCAGGTCCTGCACTTTGGAAACAACAACCCCTGCAGTGCTGCAGGCTGGGGACAGGGTGGCTGGAGAGTGCCCAGGCAGAAAGGGAGCTGGGGGCACTGATGGACAGCAGGCTGGACATGAGCCAGCAGTGTGCCCAGATGGCCAAGAAGGCCAATGGCTCCTGGTCTGGACCGGGAATGGTGTGGCCAGCAGGACCAGGGCAGTGATTGTTCCCCTGTGCTCAGCACTGTTTGGGCAGAACCTCAAGTGCTGTGTCCAGTTCTCGGCCCCCAATTCAGGATGGACATGGAGGGGCTAAAGCATGTCCAGAGAAGGGCAACAAGAATGGTGAGATGTCTGGAATATAAGTGCTGTGAGGAACGACTGAAAGAGCTGGGGTTGTTTTCCTAGGAGAAATGAAGTATCAGGGAGACAAGGTGGTATCAGGGCACAGGCTGGACTTGATGATCTCCAAGGTCTTTTCCAGCCTGGCTCATTCTGTGATTCTCTGAAACCACCCCTAGAGCAGATGCAGGATGAGCCCTATGCCTCCTCTTCAGAAGGTCCAGCAGTTCAGGTCCCTCAGCTTCTCCACACAGCCCCAAAGCCCATCCTGTCAGTCCTGCAGAGCCTCTCCAGCCCCTCCTTACTTCCCAGAGCAGGGAGCCCCACACCCAGACACAGCATATAACAGACATGGAATTTACAGTTTAGGCACCACCTTGAATTGCCAGAAAATCTTCAAGAATAATACTGACCTCTGTGTCTCCAAAATAAAAGCAAGCTTCCTATCTGCTGCCCTCCCTTTCAGCATGAAGTTTTCTGCAGGATGGAATCATGTTGAGAATGAAAGGTGATGTTGCATGAGGCTGCTGGCAGCAGCCAAGCTCAGAGTGAGGGAGCAGAGTGCAAGCAGGGCTTGCAACGTAGGAGGTGGAATCCAATTGTGGCCATGTGTGCCTGGCCAAGAAGGACGGTTCTTTTCCATAGGATGGAATGTAGGGAGCCCCAGTGTTTTAGTAGCAGATGAGATGAGGACCTCAACATGCCAAAGTCGGCTAGATCAGTCAGGTGGCACCTGGAAGACCAAACCAGCCAGACCTGTTCTGCGTCTTTTGGTTTCATGGGGCACCAGTGTCAGAATGTTCTGCTTGGGTTCCATCAGACCCCTCTGTGTCACAGGGGCCTCTTGGTTCCATGAGGCCTTGAAGGTTCACAATGGTCTCCTTTGCTCCATAGTGCCCCACAGTGTCACGGTGACCCCTTGCTTCAATGACACTCCAAAGTGTCACAATGGTCTCCAGGGTTCCATGAGGCCCATGATGTCACAATGGCCCCTTGATTTGATGGGACCTCACAGTGTCACAAGGATCCCAACATTCCATGGATTCCACAGTGTCAGTATAGTCCCCTTGATTCTGTGAGGCCCGGCAATGTCACAGTGGTCTCCATGATTCCATGAGGCCCCACAGTGTCACAATTTCCCCTTGGTTCCATCAGGCCCCACAGGGTCACAGTGCTCCCTACACATCCTGAGGCACTACATCACCCAGCCCAGGCCATTGCCATGGTTGCAGCACTCCCACTATGATCCCAGTGATTCCTCGTTTTTCTATATATAACCCTGTTCTCCTCTGTAACTGTAGAACTAGCAGGGAGTATCTAGCCTCCGAACTGCTACGAGTCCAGATAGATTTGAAAAGTCCTCCATGCAGTACAACTACAGAGCCAGCCAAGAAGAGTTCAGGATTTCGCTGCAGAGGTTCCAAAGGTAGTTTATTTCTCCAATGGGTTTCCACTAGCAAAATCTGATTACATAGTACAACAAAGTGTTTTTATATCTTCCTAAAGGATTGAGTTTCTAACCTATTAAACTACAAGTTAAAAAACTATCCAATTACTTTAAAATTCTAAGCTAGAAAAAACCCAATCATCTAACAACTTAAAAGATCAATAGGAATCCTAATAGATAAGGAGTGGGGGGAGGCATCTCTCTGAGGGGTTTCTTTGTCTTAGGGGACTATTCCCAGGGGTCTTTCTTGGGGGCTATGGTATCATCTACACACACTGATCACGTCCACTGGACATACCCATTGACAACTTACATGGACCCAACCCACTGGCCACATCCCCAACCACATCCCAATGACCCCCAAACTGATTGTACACCCACTGACTACACCCAATAACCACACCCCTCATACACACCAATGGCCACCCCAATGACATTCCCCAGTGACCACACCCAATTGACAACCCCAACGATCACAAGCAAATGACCACGCTCACTAGCATCTCCCACTGACCACACAAACCACCAAACCCCCGACCACCTACGTGACCATCCCCCACCCGACTAACCAACTGACTACATTCACTGACACACCCACTGGTTACACACCACTGTCAGCATGCATTGCCCACAACCGTTGACCACACCCTTTGCCAAGACACCAATGCCCACACCTCACTGATCACACCCATTGACCACCCAAATGACCAGACCCACTGCCCGCACCCACTGACCACACCACCAGTGACCATACCACCACGGACCACCTCCCACTGCCCACCCTCACTGACCACACCACCTCACTGACCACACCTCACTGACCAAACCAAGTGACCACCCAAAATGGCCCCACCCATTGAACACACCCACTGCCCACTGCTTCTGACCACAATCCACTGACCACCTAGCTGAACAAACTGAAACCCAAGTGACCATACTAACTGACCACACACAACTGAGCAGTCCTACTGGCAACACCAAATTACCACATCTTCACAGACTACATCCACTGACCACATCCACTGACCAAACACAATGACTGTGCCCACTGACTGCACCCACTGAACACATTCACTGACCGAATCTACTGCCCACACCCCAGTGCCGACCCAACTTACCACATTCACTTCCCAAGGGCCAGGGAACAATGTCCAGTAGCTGTGCTGGTTCTGCAGTGCCACAGCAGACCCTGGTTCCGTGAGTTTCTGTACTGTCAGCAGCAGTTCCTTGGTTCCAATGATGTTCTGCTGGATCACAATGGATGTTGGATATCATTTGGTTCTGCAGTATCACCATGGCCTACCTCATTCCATGAGCTCCCATGGTGTCAAAATGGACTCCTTGTATGGGCAGGGTAACAATGGACCATTGGCTCCATGCAGCCCCATTGGGGCACCATGGACTCCTTGGGTCCATGAGGCTCTGGTGGTGTTGCCATGGTCCTCTTGTATCCACAGTGTCACAATGGACCACTGGTTCCATGTGACCTGAGTGTCACAAATAATTCCTTGTTACCTCAGTGTCAAAATGGCACCTGTGTTCCATGAGGAATTCAAAAGTTTAGTAGAAACATTGACCAAATCCTGCTTAACACACCTGGGAACATCTGTCTGCATTCCAAAGGGGACTTAAAGGTGAGAATGGCACCAGCAGCTTCCATCTGCAACAGAGATACAGGGAAAGGGCAGGAACAGGGGATTCAGCTGAAAGACTCAGAGAATGCTGTTTACAAAGGTCAGTTCTGGTCACACTGTGCCTTACAGAAAGGTGACATCATTCCAGCCAGCCTGTGCTGAGCATGTGGTTCCTCAGTAGGGTTTGTTGTTTAGGAATCCTGCTCAGGCTTTTTCCATTCTGTCCTCACAAAGAGGAAAACATCACCTGGGCCTGTGTGCAGGCAGAACCCTGAGGAGAGCAGGTGGGACATGGTGCAATGGGCTGGGACACCCAGCTGCAGAGCTCAGGGGATATCAGTCTCAGGTGGGGGATATCAGACATGTTGAGGCTGGGGATGAGGAGCAGGTTGTCCAAATACGGTCATCCAGCAAGGAGCTCATCCTTCTGTGTGCCTAACTCCTGAACTCCTAAGGAGACATTCAGCATCAAGATCACCTGGGGAATGCTTCTATCATGTTCTCTCTGAATTGAAAAAGTAAAAAAAAATACTCCATTGATTAAAGAAAAAAAGTAATGAGATGCACTTTGAAATCTTCCTCCTTAACAGAAATCCAAACTGAAACCATTCAGCTGCTGTGGAGAGTAAGGGATATGCGTGCGGAAGAATTCGAGCTGCACAATCAGTTAGGACCCCTTCCTCCCTCGCAGTGAGACCTTTGGTCCATGCCTGGCTGCACCCAGCCGGACGTGAGTAGAAGGAAATGACACTAACAGCCCAATTTATAAAAACCCCTATGACCCTTCAATAAACGCCATTTTGCTGTCCACCAAGTTGGTGTCTGGAGCATATGGACCGAGTGGCCCTGGGGTTTGGGCCGCCATGCCGGGCTTAATCCAGAACCAGGCCACTGCAACAAGTGGTGCCGAATCCCAGGAGACTGCCCAGGGTTCGGGGATCGCCTGGACAAGGACCCGGCTGCTGCACAGCTGGTCTAGTGCATCATGGGGAGATGTCCCTGGAACAGTGAGGGGCATGGAAGCTGTCACAAAGGTCGTAAGTGAGATCCACACACAGTGGGGCATAGAGTGTAAACTTAAGGATTTTATTCTTGTAGTGCTGAGACTGATAAATCTAGGGGCTATAAAAAGCCCTGTAGAAATTCTCCATCTGGACATATGGGATAAATGCACGAGGGCTCTGGCCAAGGAAGCCATCTCCTCAGGCTCAGGGAAAACCCTCAAATCGTGGGGCAGACCGTCCAGGCTCTGCAAAGGGCTCCTGCAAAGAGCAGGAGACCTGGAAAGCCGCGCAAACTTGTTTATTAGCTGGGGATTGGGGCAGCCACACAAACCATGGAGGAGTTCGAACTGCTTGGGAGTGCGGAAGCGTGGACCCCAGAACCCCTCCGCGACCCCCGGGACAGGACTCATCACGATCAGAGGCGGGGGAGCGCACGCAGACATTTTGGCAGGGGCTAGCAGAGGAGGCGCGGAACAGAGTTATAATCTCGGAATCCGAAGTGGTTGATAAAGAGGCACCTCCGCCACATGCGTTTGAAAATGGCGCCAGAGTGCGTGGTGGGGGGTGGACTGGTAGCACAGAGGACAGATATGCAGAAGGCTCGCGAGACAGTGCAAGCGTGGGAGAGCAGAGAGGTGGGACGGCCCACGAGAATGAGCTTCAGACCAATCAAAGAGCTCATTTTAAATCAGGTCCTTATAGGGAAAGAACCTCTCCCAGAAGGAGGTGGGGGGAGCCCAGGGGGAGGGAATGACCTGACCCCCGGAAGAATGGGCGAGGGCGGAGCCTGAGGAAAAGGCTCAGCAGCCTGGAAGCATCCAGCCAGCCTACTTCTGGCTCGAACTCTGACTCGAGCTGGGACGGGCAGCTGGGAAGGTGGTCAGAGGACGACTCTGACACTGATTTAGGTTGTAACAAAAAGGGAGAAGTGGCATATAAAATCACTAGCAGCAACGCTCCTGTGTGGGTTAAAGGGATATCAGAGAAAGATCGAACCCCGCTCACAGACTGGCAGAAAATAAAAACAGCTTGCGCAGAGTGAGCTCCATCAGCCACTCTTGTGTTCCCGGTTCAAGTTGGGGGCGCGGAAGGAAATCAAAGAACCTACTCGCCGGTAAACCTGAAGGACGTGCAGGCAATTGTCAAAGCGATTGCGGACAGGGGAATTAATTCTGCTATGGTTTCCACACTCATTGATAGCGTTTTTGGAGGCAATGACATGCTCCCCTTTGATATCAAACAGACTTGTAGACTAATTTTCGATGGGGCGGGGATGATCGTTTTTAAACAAGAATGGGAGGACAATTGTGTAAACCAGCTAGTCTTAGTAAGAAGGGCAGACCATCCACTGCACGGCTCCAGCATAGAGAGGCTAATGGGCACAGATCCTACTATGATCACCCCACAAGAACAGGCAGAAGTCCTGCGGGCCCATGAGGTCATGACAACAACCCGTGCTGCCCGAGAAGCCATCCGTGCTGCTTCTAAAATAATACCCAAACCTTCGCCATGGTCCACTATAAAGCAGAGTGAGAGTGAGAGCTTCACTCACTTTGTGGGCTGTCTTCATGCAGCATTAGATTCCTCTGCATTACCTTCAGAGGTGAAGGGTCCAGTGCTAGCACACTGCCTATGCCAGCAATGCAATTCAGCCACCAAGGACATTTTAAGATACTGCCACCTGGGTCCAATCTCGCAGCCATAATCAGACATGTTGCAAAGGAAGAACACCTAACTCCTATCCAAGCAGCAGTTCACATTGCAATAACCAGTGTGATGGCATGCTTCAAGTGTGGCCAGGCAGGCCACGTAGCAGTAAACTGCCCCCAGTCAGGACACCCACCAGCAGCTGCTCCGCCACGCCAGGGGAAACTTAGGGGACGATGCTGGGCATGTGAAAAGAAGGGGCATTTAGCTAAGGAATGCAGATCCAAGCCTCAGGGAAATGGGAGCAATTTCGTCGCCCAACCAATAGCTCAATCAAACCTATCTGCACCTCAAGAATACCAAGAACAGCTTTCTAGGGACGAAGAATCTGGGTGGCTTTGGCCATGAAAGCAAGGGAATGAGACCCATGGGTGGACTTTGCTATGAAGGTGGGTAAGCACCCACTGATCATGTGGGCAGAGTGTCGTCTCTGCAACAGCTCTTACAACTCGACCCTCTGCCTTCCCTTTTGGGTGGACACAGGATCAGATGTCGTCCCAGATATACACTGGCCTCTACCATGGAAGCTAGAAGAAGCCCCCATGGTGGGTGGAGTTTGAGGGATGTCCCAAGCCTGCAAAAGCACCCAACTGATAGCAATAACACTGTGCACCGAGAGGACCAGGAAGCACTATCACCCTTACGACAAATGTTATGTCGGACTGCCCACCCTTGTTGGGGAGAGATGCCCCAGCCATGCTGGAAATTAGGGTGATAAATTTATTCTAAGGGCTACTGTGGCATACCCGCCATTGCCTATCAAAGTAACTTGGAAATCAGTCGATCTGGTGTGGGTCGCTCACTGGCCCTTTTCCAAGCCTCGAATGACTGCTCTCCTTGAGCTAGTTAGCTGTGAGTTACACAAGAATCATATAGAGACCTCCATGAGCACATGGAATACCCCAGTCTTCGTAATACCTAAATGGTCCAGTTTTGGCTTTCATCTTCTGCACAACCTGCGGGAAGTAAACAAGAGAATCCAGCCGATGGGCCCAGTACAAACTTTGCTGCCCATGAACTTGATGATACCATGCACAGAGCTCGACATCAAAGACTGCTTCTTTTCTATTCTTCTTCATGAAGACGACAAGGAGTGGTTTGCATTTTCCATCGTCTCTCCAAACAGCCAAAAACCCAACCTACGCTTTCATTGGAAAATGTTACCCCAAGGAATGATCAACTCCCCTACCATCTGCCAGATCACAGTAGACTGAGTGCTAGCAGCAGTCTGGCAGAGCAATTCCACTGTGACCATAATGTAGTATATGGATGACATCCTGATCGCCATACCATCAACAAGCCAAGTAGACTAACTGGTATCAACCATCTCCAAGACCTTAAAGACAAACGACTTTGAAATAGTTAGCGCAAAAATAAAAAAGGGACCGTGCGTGACCTTCCTAGGAGTGGGAATCACAAGCTCCTATGTAACCCCTCCCCAGATGAAAATCCGCCAAGGTATCAAGACACTCCATGACATGCAGCAGCTGGTAGGGTCCTTACAGTGGCTCCACAACATTGTCCTGATTCCTCCCAAGGTCATAGACTCTCTAAATGACCTCTTGAAAGGAAAGAACCCATGGGAGCAGAAAACCCTGACACCAGAAGCAATAAGCTCGCTCAACTTTATCGAACACCAGATGTCAGAGAGCATGCTCACCAGATGGAATTCAAGTACACCAATCGATCTGTATCTCCACTTTACAAAAAGGGGGGAGTGGGAGCCTTAGCCCAAGGACCCCCCGACAAAGCCCAACCGATACAATGGGTGGTCTTGGGGAAACCATCACATGCCTTTTCCTTGGGAGTCGAGTGCCTCAGCAGCCTCATCATGAAAGGCAGGAAACTCGCCCTAAGACATCTAGGTGTCAAACCATCCAAGATATACTTGCCCTTTCGCAAACAGCTCTCCGCGCAGATAACAAAAATATCCAAATACGTAGCCATAGCCCTTGCAGGCTTTGGAGGAGAGATTCGCTGCGCAGCTAAACTGCCTTGGACTCAGCTGATCACAGTCATCAACATCGACCTCCCACCAAAGATAATCGACCGACTGCAGGCAGGACCAACCATCTTCACAGACGCATCGTTGCTGACCTCTACTGCAGTGGCAGTATGGCAGTCAGGAGAACAAGGACAATGTGTCAAGACAAATGACCCCACACTTTCAGTCCAACAATTTGAAGCAGCTGCTAGCGTGGGAACTTTTCCCAGAAGAACGCCTTAACATTGTGACTGTCTCCATATTTGTGGCCAAACTCTGACTAACCATGTCCAGACCATGTGTGTCATTGTCCATGGTGGCAACAATGCTAGAAGAAGCACTCTGTTCTCGGAAAGGCACCATATCTGTCATCCAGGTCAATCACCATGACCCGATCAAAGGATTCTACCAGATTGGCAATGACAAGGCTGATGCTGCCGCAGAAAAATGTATGGATGCTGAAAGAAGCCCATCAGTTGCAGGAATCCCTTCACATCAGACCAAAAGCACTTGCAAAGAAATGCGGTATTTCTTCCGCGAACGCAAAGCATGTGGTCGCCATGTGCCCTCACTGTCAGAAATCACCACTGTGGTCAAGCAGCAAGAACCCCAGGGGCCTCAAAGCCTCAGAAATATGGCAGACAGACTTTGCACAATGCCAGCGTGTTAAGCTGTTGAACGTGGCTCGCAGTTACTGTGGATATATACAGCGTTATGATCGTGGACACACAGCACCTCAAGACCTATTCCAAATGACCATCCAACATTGGCTGACAGCCATGGCATGGTTTGCAGATCCAAAACAGACAACGGCCCAAACTTCACCTCAAAGATGGTCCAAGCATTCGTCTCGAAATGCAACATCACCTTGGTACATGGCATCCCGTACAACAGCACAGGACAAGCCGTCATTGAAAGAGCAAATCAGACTCTGGAAACTAAACCAGAAGCACTAGCAAAGACAGAAGGCTTCACGAATGCCATTCCCCCAAGTGACCAGGCGCGCGTACTAACAACCACGCTGCTAGCATTATATCAAGTCCCTAGGGGGAATGAAACAAACAGTCCTGCCCAAAGACACTGGGCCACTCGAGCACTAGAGAAAAGCCCACGGGTTGTGAGCAAAAATGAACAGGGGGAGTGGGAACAAGGGTGGAGACCAGTGCTTACGGTGCGGGGGTATGCAGACATTTAAAGAGATTAAATGGTGTCCACTCAAATTGATCAAACCAGACCTTCAGAGTGGAGCTAATGAGAATTGTGAGACTTTGTTTGCAGAACTGCATCATCAGACGCCCCCACAACCCACATGTGCCACTACCAGGACAGAGAGAGACACCACCGAGCAACCCAGCATCACCTGAGAAGCTTGAACCATCAAAATCAAAGCAGCAACAGTATCTCTGTGTTATCTTGTTTCTAGGGTTAGTAGGTGGAGGACAGGTAGACACAAAGAATTACCCTCACCAGCCGTTCAGGTGGGTTCTACGCCATCTCTCACGTGAGAGTGTCATCAAAGAAATTGTTTCAGCTGACAGCCCATCTTTCGAGTTCAGGCTAAAAGACATTTTTCCCTCGTATACAGGGTTCCCCAAATTTGAGGAGATGACATTATTTCAGAATTATTTGTGCCCTGCTTCCAACCCAGGAAAAAGGTACTGTAATTACCCAGGGTATGGATATTGTGGATATTGGGGGTGTGAAACTATTGTGACAAGTAATAGGTGGAAACCGCAACAGCCTGATAAGTTCCTGCAAATTAAGTATACTCCCCACGGCTGTCTCGAACCAAAATTTGATATGGATGGGTACGTGATCTTGTTCCAAGGCAGGAAACAGCACACTGACACAGGCTATATAATGACAATCCTACAGCCGACCCATGATAGCTGGGCCACGAACAAAGCGTGGACAGCGTTTGTTCATCTTTCTCACCGCATCTGGGTGAACATACAAATTATCAGATTTCCACCTCCAATATTCCAATCAGTTGAGCCCAACCTGGTTCTTACAATGAGTAGGTCCAGGGAGGAGATTGCAGCTAACCGTAGCTCTAGCCACAAAACACAAATGTTAAAATCTACCTCCTCCCCATCCGATCTCTTAGGCAAACCAATGCTCTCCAATCCATTCTTAAGCATCTTAAATGCTACCTTTTTATGGTTAAACCAATCCAACCTGAACCTCACAGAATCATGCTGGTTATGCTATGATGCACAACCCCCTTTTACGAAGGTGTTTCCCTCTATCTCCCATTCATCTTTTCAAAGTCAGACAATCCACGCCAATGTAGATGGGACACCCCCTGAAGAGGCATTACCCTAAGCCCTTGCAGTGTCACAATGGCCCCTTGGTTCCATGAGGTTCTGGATTGTCTCAGGGGAGATTTGGTTCCATGAGGTTTTTACTCGCAATGGTTTCTGTAGTTTCAAATTGTCACAATGCAGCCTTGGTTCCATGAGGTTCATTGGTGTCACCATGGTCTTCTTGGTTCTAGGAGGCATCACAATGTCACAACGCACCCTTGGTTCCATGAGGTTCCTGCAGCAGGACTTCCCCTGTGGCACAGCAGAGCTCATCTCTTCTGTCCATCAGCTGGGCTATCACTCAGGGCATCTTCCCCCTCTCAGGAATTGCTGAGATAACCCAGGCTGGACATCTGTCCTGTCCTGAGTTCTCTCTGGTGCCAGACAGGTGGAATTCCCAAATGACCATGAACAATTTGCCTTGAGAGCAGCTGAATTGAGATTAGCCTTGAATTTCTGAGTGACACACACTTTGCTTACTTTACAAACCATAAAAACCACACAAAACTTTCACAAAGCAGAAGTCTTCTGCATAGTCCCTGCAAATGGGCAGGGCTTCTCTCTCAAGTCTGGATGCATCTTTGTGGTTCCTTTTTTGGAAGCTGAGGGAAAGGGCTCTATGTGTACTCCCTCATCAATTTGGTGGTTACGTTGACTCCTGATCTCTGCTATTTCTTCACTAGCCGTAATATAGGTAACCTTGTTGTGCACTGTGTTTGTATCTACCTGTACTTCTTTGTTTAACCTGTGCAGTAAGCAGTCCTTTTATAGTCTCTTATCTTTTAATCTTGAGTCCATTTGATAAAAAATTCATTTTATAGTAGACCTTTTCTGCAATTCTAAAGAACTTGTAAGCAAGAGCAATTTGGGGTTCAGGTTGCCTGAAACAGAGCTACTGCAGAAACCTGAGCATAAGGCAGGACTTGTCTGAGCTTTCACTCCATTCAAAACATATTACATTTAAAGACAGAAGGAGAAAATATCTTTCTCCCTTTAATTCCTTTCCTGTTTATAGACTGATATCAGAAATCTCCAGTTGATATTGATCCCAAGCACCTCCTAATGGAGTCTGAATAGATATGAAAATCAAGATCCTTTATGAATGACAACGAATCACACTTTGTTCCTACCCCCACCCCACCATTTCCCTCATCCAACCCCTGGAACTCAGAGCATCCTTGTACAAATCTGAGCTTTCTCCACTCCAGGCTGTACCTGCAACCCTCAGCTCCTTAGCACCAACTCCCACCTGCATTGCTTGCAGAACGAGCTGCCTGAGACACAGAGGGATATTCATTTATTTTCAACAATCAGAACCAAGGGAAGGAATAGCTCCATAAAAGCTAAAGTCATTCCTCTGCTGGATATTATATCTACTTTCCACAGCAGACAGTCTCAAAGCAATGGAAAACACATTCTGTGCCCAGCACAGATCCCATGATGCCCCAAACCCTCCCTGCCCACATTCTGCCCAGATTTGCTCTTTGCACACAAAACTCACACGCTGAAGTCAAGATGTCCCTCCATGCCCAGAGGAAGCAAAAGAGAGAAAGTGGCTGAAGAGCTCTCTTGTGCACAGCTTCAGCTGCACTAATGCCAATATTCTGGGCTCAAAATAACTTGATCCAACATGCTTTATTGCATCTGTTCCCTGGGTAGAGATCTAGCTGGATGGCCAGGCCCAAGGAGTGCTGGGCACTGGAGCCACATCCAGGGGTGTCCCAAGGGTTCAGGATTGGGGCCAGGGCAGTTCAATCTCTTTCTTGCTGATCTGGACGAGGCCATCGAGGGCACCCTCAGTCAGATGCCAGGTGAGCCCAGGCTGGCTGTGAGTGTGGCTGTGTTGCAGGGCAGGAAGCTCTGCAGTGGGATCTGCACAGGCTGGAGCCATGGGCCCAGGACAATGGGATGAGGTTCACCAAGGCCAAGGGCTGGCTCCTGCCCTGGGCTCACAACCACCCCAAATCCCTGGCTCTGCCCTGCCCTTGATCCCCACAGCCTGTCTTGTTTCCTTCATCCTTGCATTGCCAGGCACTTTCTGGAACAAGGGAGCTCTGCTGTGAGTATGGTGGGAGGTGTAAGTACCACCACTGCATTGGGAACTACAACTCATCAGATTTGTGTCTTTTGGGGTCAGGAACTGGTGAGACTCAGAAGCATAGATAGGTCTCTCTTCATGGCAAACATAAAAAATGTAGCAATGATATAATTCCATAAACATTACCATTTTCCCCTCAGCTCTGTGCAATGTCAAAGCAGTACCTGATGTGTCCACCTGTGGGAAGATTGCTTGTAGGGATAGTACAGAAGGCAATTTTTCCCAATGAATTTCAGCTGTACTGATTGCTGGGAAATGAAAACAGCCTTGCCTGCCAAATGAGGATGGATATTCTAAAAATGTGGGCTAGCTAGTTAAGGCTAAGTTGCAGATGCAGTTAGAGCTTGAGACCCAGAGTCTGCTGCAGTTTGGGATGGAGTCTGCTGGCTGTTCTGTGAGGAGGAAAGGGCATGTTGTTGTGTAAGGGACAGACAAGGTAAGATGCTGTGTGAGGGACACACAGGCTTAGGTGTCTGAGTAGGGGATAGGTTGGAATTAGCCTGTCATGCAGAAGGAAATTTAGAGAGAGAAGTCAGTGCTGTGTGGAACTCCAAATGAGAAAATGGTCAGAGTTGGCTGAAAGAAGTAATGAAAGGTACTTAATAAAGGACTGATGGTGGTGTTAGTCATGTCTGTCCTGATATAATTACTATATCAGCCATGCCCAAGGCATTTCTATATGAGTACAATTTTAGACAAAGACATTAGAAAGGGTGTTTCTATAATAGAATTAAACAAAATTATGTGTTGACTAGTGTGGAATGACCAGAGAACAAATGGAGAAGGAAATCTGGGAGCAATGGGAACGCCATTGAACTGCCTGGTCTAATGAAGAGATGTCCTTAGACATGGCCATTTAAATAGGAGAGGGGGCAAAACCCAAATGAAAGGGGACATGAAATAATAGTATAGTGGTAACACAGGTAGAGAGGTGCGGGGGTGCGGAGCCGCTCGTGGAGGAATAGCGAGGGGATCAACCAGCCAATCAATGTGATTGATAACGCATAATCCAACTTTATTGAGAGCATCAGACAGTTTTATAGCCCAAAATAATATAAATCAACATTAGTCATATTAGTGCAATCTTATTGGTTGTTACTATGTAAGCCTTCTCTTATTGTTGGTTATTGCAAGTGTGAGATAATCACGCCTACTGAATTTCTAGCCAAAAAGCATACGTGCTATTCTGCTGCTCCTACTTCCCTTATACTTATTGCTATATAGTATCCATCCCAAGGTTATACCTCGCTTGCTACTTGCTTCCCTGGAAGTTAAGGCCTTGATTGAACAATGGGCATACATATTACTTATCGATAACTCTGCAAATTATGCTAGCTGCATTGCTTTTGCAAAAGTCTCTTAAAAGCAAACACTGCTGCTCAGCAAAATCTGCTTAAGAGCAAGGCCTAGCTACTACTTAGCAGGAGCTGCTCTCCTGCAACAAGGCCTCAGCCGAGACATATCCATAGTTGTGTCCATGGCTTTCTTACCAATTCTCAACAGAGGGGAAGATGAGTATTTCTTCCCCTATCATCAGTAAAATTTCAGGAAATTTCTGTTATCTCCTGGTGGGGAAACTTGGACATTTCTTCAAGTACTCAAATGCCCCAGCTAATGAGATGTGTTTGTCCACCTTGTAAGCTGCATGTCCCCTAGAGCCCCAGAGGACTCCTGTCCTGTAAACACCTGCTCTGGCCCATTCCAAAATCATAATCAGCATCTTCCTGGGATCATCAGGGAGCTGAGGTTGGAAGGGACTGCAGCAAGTCCATCCTGCCACAAACTGTCCCAGACCAAGTGGTTCACAGATTGATTTGGTCTGAATTTGAAAACCCCAAAGGCCAGGGATGGGGCAGCATCTCAGAATGTGTCTGGGGCCATGGGAACAAAGGTTTTTTACATTTCCTGACTGATTTCTTCTCATTCATCTCTGTGAGAGTCCGTCCAAGCCTCTCGTCTGTTTCTGCCCAACGACCCTTGCCTGAGGCCTGCACTGCCCAGATTGGGCGGAACGCCAAGTGACTGTTACACAGGTGATGCCTACCAGGACTGATTTCACATGACAACTAGTCACGGGGAGTTTACACAACAAGCTCCCACAGATGAAAGACAATGGACTGGTCAGTATGGGCTCACTAATGCTTCTGCTGAGCAAATTATTCCTGGGGGACAGAGTGACTCTTGGCTTGGAGTGCAGATGGTTATTTGGGGCTTGGAGTGCAGATGGTTATTTGGGGTGTTTTCCAGCTTGAAGTGCAGAGTGCCTTTCTTGTTTACAACTACACTGACTCTTATACTGTGTTTAAAGGAGGTACAGAGTGGCTTCCTTCTTTGCAGTAAAATGGCTGGGAAGTTAACAGAATTTCTGTCTGCATAGTTCCATCATTTTGACCCCCTGCCTCTTTGTGGCAGATTCTGTTGTGTTTACTTTTCACAGAATAACACCACAGAACGTGAAGATTAATTGCTGAATCCCTCATCGAACCTGTATACAGTTACAGCACAGGACTTTATAGCTGTGTTTTATTTTGTGAGAATTTAAAATCAAAATTGAACTGCTGTACAATTTTCCCAAAAAATTATGTGTGGAAAAAACAATACAAAATATAAAATGAGAACTCAATGTTAATGTTGTAGCACCTACTACCCAATCACCGGTTATACTGAGCCTGAAAATATTTGAAATTGGACCTTGGGCAATTTGGAAAACTGGCCAACAGCAAATATTGTTTAATTCGGCATGGTCTTTTAAACAAGTCAATTTGCCAATGCAGAACAATGTTTCAGTAATTCAGCCAGCTTGTTCACCTTTTCTTGGCGTGGACAAACGACCTGGTTGCAAAACCAGGAGGATCCTTTCAAGAAACAAACGAGACATAACCGGTGTTGTGAGAACAGGATTGGGAATTTTTAAATAGCATTAATTCAGAGGTATTAATGAACAAATTGGTTGCCACCTCCAGAGACCTGACCAAATTGAAACAACCCCTGCAGTCCTCTTTAACAGCCCTGGGGACACAACAGTGGTTATTATCAAACATTTTACCAAATTGGGAAAAGGCAAATGTAAATAACCACAAACTGATAATTGATGCTCTTGGTATTGCTCAAAACAACATCTCTTTAGCCCTCAGCTGTATCCAGGCACAGCTTTGGATGCAAACAGTTGTTGCCTCAATTATAAGGGAAGGGGAAGAAGGCATCTTCCCTACTGAAATCCGGACAATAATTTGGGACAATGCTAATGATTTTGAAAGGAAGTTTCAGTCCTGGTGGAATTTGGTAAACTTTACCTACAACCCCAGCACAAACACAGCCACAGCCTTTGTGTTGACAACACGCAACGCTTCAGTGCATTTGATATACCCCATCATTGCATTAGGATTGAATCACGATGGAACTATTCTCTATCCTTTTGAGCATAGAGAATGGGCCCGTCAAATTGGTAAAAAATGGCAAACTGTTAATTTGGAATCTTGTGTTGTTCGGGAGCAACAGGGTTTCATTTGTGAAAGCAGTGCCATTGTGGCCCAAGACATCTGTTTAGACACAGAGCAAAATATCTGTCATTTTGAAATACACCTCGATGAGACTCCTGCAACAGTGCTGGTGTACATAGGAAATGGATGTGTGTGTGTAAGAACTGCTTGCAACTCAGTGTTTGTAGAAAATGTAACAGTGAATCTAAAAAATCATTTACATTTTTGTGTTTGTAATTTTACCACAATCATGGGCTGTGACTTTTCTTATACTGTTCCAGTTATGTCTCATCACCTTTTGCAATCCAGTTTTACACTGATTCATCAGTTAGTGTCTGCTCCCATCGGGATGAACCCCACTTTGATTAAACAATTGTTGCTTCACCAGGACTTAATTGGAATCTTGGGAAAGATCAAGAAAAATGGGCAGAAGACCCTGGTGACAGTTCATCATGATGTGAGAGAAATACATTGGGTTTTAGAAAGGGTGAAAGGGAATGCTGAACTCAGGTGGTGGGATACTCCTTTTGGGTGGTCACCTACTGCTACTGGCATCCTAAACAAATTGTGTCATCCCATTGTTGTGCTTTTGATTTTGGTTTTAATCAGTTTTGTTTTGTCAGTCATTTTATACATCCTGAATTGGAGAATGGTAAAACGGCTGACACAACTGGCATCAACAATGGAAACACATAATTTGATCACTACTCCATCTGCTAAAGATACCCCTAAAGTTATTGCACCAGACAAATTACATGAGCAGTGAAAGTCAGGCCTTTAACAGCAAACTGATTAGAATTGTTGTTAGTGGTTATGATTGGTATGATCAGTTTCAGTAATGTTAAGCTTCTGATTAAGATGGTTTTGGAAAATAATTGTTTTAATAATAAAAACATATTATAATAAATATTGATTTGGTTTTTTGATCCTAATTTGGTAATGTGTTCCTAATTGTTTGAATTTTAATTGTTTAAATATTATTTCATTGATTTTGTTTGAATTGTTTGAATTTTAATTGTTTGGATGTTATTTTATTTTATTAATTTTGATTGTTTAATGCTAATATCATTGTGATTTGTTTGAAAATTTATTATAATCAATTTTGTGGTTTTCCTGTTTATTTTCCTTCCTTTTCCTTTTCCTTTTCCTTTTCCTTTTCCTTTTCCTTTTCCTTTTCCTTTTCCTTTTCCTTTTCCTTTTCCTTTTCCTTTTCCTTTTCCTTTTCCTTTTCCTTTTCCTTTTCCTTTTCCTTTTCCTTTCCTTTTCCTTTTCCTGAAGGCAATCAGGATTGGGAAGACATTGAGCTGAGACTTCACGTGGAGAAAAACATTGACAGCTCTGGACATGGTGAGTGTTTGGGTGCAGGGCAATGTCCCCTGTGCTCCTGGAGGTATCTGCTGGTGCCAGCACAGCCCACAGCTTGGGCCCTGGGCACGGTCAGAGGAACAGGACAAGATGGCTCCTGCTGCCTGGGATGTTTGCATGAACTGAAGCTGGTACTGCAGCCAGGGCTGCCCAGGGTTGTCCTACACAGCAGCTCCTGCAGCCCTCAGAGCTCTTGGCCAGCCCAGAGCATGTGCCACCTGCCAGGGGAAGCTCTCAACCTTCCTGTCATCTCCTCATGTACTGTGGGGAGAAATTGCAGGTGGAAGGAGCCATCCCCATCAGGGCAAATTCCTCCTGCTGTGGAGATGGTGTTGCATGGCCAGGGCTGCTGTCAGTTTTCTCCTCAAGAGAAGGGAAAGGGGCTGTAAGGTATGTCTGTGTCACTGACACTCCTGCACTGTCACAGTGGGCATCAGCAGATCTGCCTCACATCTCGCTCACACAGTGCCTCCTCACCCTCCTTTGCCTACAGACAGCAGCAGCAGCACCTTGGCTTGATGCATCTCAGTCTATCTGAGCTGCCCTTAAGGCCCTGCTGGCAGGGAGATAACTCTGAGAACTGCCCTATGCTTGGAGGGGTGTGCAGGGCAGAGGTGAGCCCCCAGGGCTAGTCTGGGCTCTGGCAGCACTGGCAGGGACAAGGCTTGGATAGAAAGAAACAGCTCCCAGTAGGCAGAACTCCAGGCTGCAGACAGACAAACCAGCACTGCATATACCTCCCTTTTCAGCAACACAGGAAATGAGAGAAGAGTTTAGGCAGACTGATTTTGAATCTGGGGACTTCAAATACTCCACTTTTTTTTTCAAGCACGTTGTAAGTTTGATCACCCTGAATAAGAGGGAGACATAATGAGCACAGGACAGCTGTGTAGGACCAACAGGTCTGAATGCCCTGCACCACTGGAAGGTCTATTTTTCCACTGGGATCCACATAGTTCAGGTTGAGAGCAATGCCGAAGATGAGAAAACAACTCAGCAGAACAAAACTGAACTAAAAAAAAAAGGTTTGATTTAAGTTCCCGCACAGTAAGAGAAGTGGTTTTAAGAGGATTCCTAATATAATTGCACAGGATTGACTCAAGGAAAACTATTACAGCTTTTTAATGTCTTCTTTCAACAGTCCACCATGCCTGGTGTGAAGAAATGTCCAACAGCAGCTCCATCAGCCACTTCCTCCTGCTGCCATTGGCACACACACGGCAGCTGCAGCTCCTGATTTTCTGCCTCTTCCTGGCCATCTCCCTGGCTGCCCTCCTGGCCAATGGCCTCATCATCAGCGCCATACCCTGCGGCCACCAACTGCACACGCCCATGTTCTTCTTCCTGCTCAACCTGGCCCTCACTGACCTGGGCTGCATCTGCACCACTGTCCCCAAAGCCATGCACAATTCCCTCTGGGACACCAGGAATATCTCCTATGCAGGGTGTGTGGCACAGGTGTTTTTCTTTGCCTTTTTCTTTTCAGCGGAGTATTTCCTCCTGACCATCATGTGCTACGATCGCTACGTTTCCATCTGCAAACCCCTGCACTATGGGACCCTCCTGGGCAGCAGAGCTTGTGCCCACATGGCAGCAGCTGCCTGGGCCAGTGCCTTTCTCAATGCTCTGCTGCAAACGACCAATACGTTTTCCCTGCCCTTGTGCCAGGGCAATGCCCTGAACCAGTTCTTCTGTGAAATCCCCCAGATCCTCAAACTCTCCTGCTCCAAATCCTACCTCAGGGAACTTGGGCTTCCTGCGGTTAGTGCCTGTTTAGGATTTGGTTGTTTTGTGTTCATTCTTTTCTCCTACGTGCAGATCTTCAGAGCTGTGCTGAGGATCCCCTCTGAGCAGGGACAGCACAAAGCCTTTTCCACCTGCCTCCCTCACCTGGCCATGGTCTCCCTGTTCCTCAGTACTGCCATGTTTGCTCACCTGAAGCCCCCATCAATCTCCTCCCCAACTGTAGATCTGGCCCTGTCAGTTCTGTACTCAGTGGTGCCTCCAGCCCTGAACCCCTTCATCTACAGCCTGAGGAACCAGGAGCTAAAGTCTGCAGTGTGGACAATTATTACTGGATGCTTTCAGAAACATTAAACTTCTTGCCTGTTTCTGCATATCACTTGTAGTGAAAATAATCAATGATTGTCCTTGTTGGTGTTGTTGGTTTGGTTGGTTTCTTTTTCATTGCCTTATTTTATTTTTTTTTTTTAATATTGTGCACAAAGAAATGTCATTGCCTTCACCACACTTTATTTTGCTTTTTTTCACCTTCACTGACTGCGTCAATGATGAGCTGTGTTCTCAATCACTTTATATAGAATAAACCATGTCCCAGCAGACACTTGTTTCTAGAGACTTTTTATTCCCTTCTCTGGAGCTGCAGCAGCAATATCTGTGTGCAGAGCTGGGGCAGATCAGTGCAGGAGCTGTGCCCAGCAGCAGCAGCAGCACTTGGTGTTGCCTTTGCTGCTCCCATGCCAATGCCCCACTGCCTTTCTGTCCCTCATGTTGCTGCAGGGCCTGAGTGCTCTCGGGGCTGGGCACAGCCCTGGGGGTGGCAGTGCTGGGACTGCAGCAGGGACAGGCCATGGGCACTGCTGGGGCAGCGTTGCTGCCTCAGGGCAGGGCCTGGGAGCTCCACGATCCTTGCTCAGGCTCTCTCCAGAACACTTGGCGAGGCCAATACTGAGCAGAGAAAACCCCTATGAGCAGCACTAGACTGGCTGTGGGCAGGCTTGGGGCAAACAGCATGGCTGCTGCTCTGCAAGGTCCCTGCAAGGGGGAGACCCTGGCAAGGAGCAGCAGAGCAGGGGCTGATCCATCCCCACTGTGCTGGACAGACCAGGGCAGCATCCCAGAGAGTCCTCATGCACCTGCCAACAACATCCCCCCTCTGCAGCCCTGGCCTCTCCCCCAGCTCACACAGGTGCCGCATCCTTGTAGGCACAGCCACGGCAGCACTGGCTCAGGAGCCCCTGTTTGTATTGTACAGAGCAGGCGTCAGCACCCCCATGGTGATGCTGCGGGGAGATGGAGCTGAGTGAGCAGAAATGCCATCAGCTCCTGGGGCCAGCAAGGGCTGGGGGACACCAGGGAAACCACTCAGGTTTGTCGTGGCCTCTGAAGCCAGCCAGAAAATTCCCATGAACTATCAGTTTCTTGTCGCACTGCAAACGTTGTTGCTCAGAGCCAGGGCTGTCTGGTAGCCACCCCAAACTGCCCTGAGCATTTATTTTCCTTCACCCTGGTTTCTTTCCTCTTTCCTGACCCAGATGTCTTCCTCTTGCCCACCCCTGTTCTCCTCCCCTGCAAACAACCCATCCCTCTTTGCCCTTTCCTCTCTGGCCCCACTCCCCATTTCAGTTCCTGAGCTGGCACCATGTGAATGTCCCTTGTACAGCAGGATCCTCCTACAAGTGCTTCAGGAATTGTCTACAAGGTCCTGCAGTGCCACGTGCTGCTCCCTTGCCAGAGACACCACAGGCCAGGAGGCACATTTGGGCTGGTGTGTCTGGGTGTGGGACTCCCTGTTCTGGGCACAGAGGAGTGGCTGGAGAGGCTCTGCAGGACTGACAGGATGGGCTTTGGGGCCTATGTGGAGAAGCTGAGGAACCTGGGCTGCTGGACCTTGTGAAGAGGAGGTCCAGGGCTCATCATGTAGCTGCTCCAGGGGTGGTTTCAGAGAATCAAAGAAACAGCCAGGCTGGAAATGACCTTGGAGATCATCAAGTCCAACCTGTGCCCTGACACCACCTTGTCTCCCTGAGCCTCTTCTTCTCCAGGATAAAAGATCCCAGCTCCTTCAGGCACTTCTCACTGGACTTGTGTTCCAGACCCCTCACCAGCCTTATTGCCCTTTCTCTCTAAGCACTCCAGGCCTTCCATGTCCTTCATTTTTTGGGTGCCTAGAACTGAACACAACCCTCGAGGTGCAGCCTCACCAGTGCTAAGCACAGGAGAAGAATCACTGCCCTGTTCCTTCTGGCCACACGATTCCTAATCCAAGCCAGGTGCCATCGGCTTTCTTGGCCACCTGGGCACACTACTGGCTCATGTCCAGCCTGCTGTCCATCAATGCCTAGCGGTGCCTTTCTGCCTGGCCTCTGTCCAGCCACTCTTTCCCCAGTCTGTAGCACTGAAGGGATTGTTGTGGCAAAAGTGGAGGATCCACCAGTTGGTTTTGCTAAACTCCACCTTTGTTGGATTTGGCGCCTGGATTCAGCCTGTCCAGGTCTCCAGGGAGGTTGGACTCCCAGCCAACTTGGTGTCACCTGGGTTCCATGAGGCTCTGAACTGCACAATGGTCTCCATGATTCCATAAGGCGTCCCAGTATCACAATGTCCTTTTGGTTCCATGGGAGCCTTTAGTGTCACAAAGTCCCTTGGATCCTTGGGCCCTGAAGTGTCACAATAGATTCTTTGTTCCATGAGGTCTTACAGTACAGCAATGCTCTCCTTTGTTCCACAGTGTCACAATGGCCTCCTGGTCCCAAGGGCCACCATGGTGTCAAACATGTTTCCTTCATTCAAAGAGTCCCTGAGGAGCAGAACTGGTCCCTTGGTTCCTTGGGGCCATGCAGTGTCACAATGGCCCCAACACTGCACGAGGTCCTGCTCTGTCACAATGCTCTGCATGGTCCCACAAGGCCCTGCAGTGTCACAGTGGCCTCTTAGATCCATGAGGCCTCCAAGTGCTGCCATGAATTCCTTGGTGCTGCGGTGTCACAATGGAGCCCTGGTTATAAAAGATCCTGCAGTGTCACCAGGGACCTTTGGTTTCATGGGGCATCACAGTGTCAGAGTTGTTCCCTTAGTTCCAAGAGTCCTTGTAGTGGCACAATGGCCCCTTGGTTCCACAAGGCCCTGCAGTGTCACAGTGGCCTCTGTGGTTCCACGAGGACCCAGAGTGTCACAATTGTGATGAAAACCTTTTGTTCGCCTGATAGACCTTGAGAGGATATTGCAAGGACTTGGAGGCTGGGATATAATTTTGCTGTTTTGCTTTACTTGCAAGGATGCTGTTAATTATTTTGCTTTGCTTGTCTGAAAGTGTTGCCCAATTCGAAGAAAACACAAACAACCGAAGTCGTTTATGCGGTGCTTTATTGAGGGCCCAGGAGCCTGTGGACTAGCGTCCAGAGACAGAGCCCCATCTTACAGAAAATTCACAGGGTTTTTATATGTTTCTTTACATGACTTCTTCATCGTAACAAATTCTTACTTCATTCTCAATACCTGGTACCATAATCTCTCTGACATTAAGTTTCTGCCAAAAGGTACATTCCTTAGATAAATGGATACACTCTTTAAGATAAGTGATTATTTTTTAACTACACTGCTTACATTACAAAATTTGCTATAAAGTTCATCTGCAGGTTACATGCGGCCTACTAAACCTTAGCATAACTACTACTAATGTCAACTAATGTCAATTACTAAGGTTCACTACTATTTTAATACAGTTTATTGCATCAAAAATGGCAACAAAAGACCTTGAGAGTGAACCAAGATGTCTCTAATTGTTTTGCTTTGCTTGACAAGATGTTGATAGTTATTTTCACTTTGCTTGCGTTAATCATCTATTGCCTTAAGTGTTAGTAAGGGTAAGTAAAACAAGGGTGAGGAAGACTACTCACCTTCATCCCTCAACCACCAGAAGGCAGAAGAAGACCCCCGAGCAACTGAAGGAGCATGCGCAGAACTACTAGGGGAGGGGGGAGGCATGAAACCCGAGGAGCATGCGTAGAACTACTAGAGGAGGGGGAGCGAGTGGAGAGGGGGGGCCATGGCAGTTTCAGAGCAGGAGCTCCTCTATCGCCCGGCGCTGTTGATTTTGCTTTTGCCTTCTGTAACTAATAAATCTTTTTAATTTTGATTCGATCATTTATGGCCCATTATGTTCATTTATAACAACAATGGACTCCTTGCTTCCATGTAGCCCCACAGTGTCACAGTGGGCCTTTGGCTCTGTGGTGCCATGTCGTACACAGTGTCACTATGGTGGTCTCAGTTCCATGCGGCCCCACAGTGTCACAATGGCCCCTTGCTTCCCCAGGGCCCTGCAGTGTCACAATCAGCACAGAATCACCCAGGCTAAAAAAGATGTTTAAGAGCATCAAGTCCTTCACGTGACCTAATACCAACTTGTCACTCAGACCATGGCACTCTGTGCCACATCCAGTCTATCCTGAAACACTTCCAGGGACAATGACTTACCTACCTCCCTGAGTAGCTCATTCCAATGCCCAATCACCCTTTTATTCAAGAATATTTCTTAATGTCCACCCTAAAACTCCCCTGGTGCATTTATGACTGTGTGGTTTTGTCCTTTCATTTTTCCCTCACAGAGGATCCCAAACCCCACTGGCAGCATCCTCCTGTCAGAGAGTTGTAGTGAGTTATGAGGTTGCACCTGAGCCTCCTCTCCAGGATAACCTTCCCCAGCTCCCTCAGCTGCTCCTTACAGGACTTGTGTTCCAGATCCTTCACCAGCTTTGTTGCACTTCTCTGCACATGCTCCAGCCCCTCGTTACCTTTCCTAAATTGGGGACACAAAACTGGACACAGCTCTCAAGGTGCTGCCCAGCCAGTGCCGAGTACGGGGGAGCAATCAGTGCCCTGGTCCTGCTGGCCACACCATTCCTGATCCATTGGAGTTCCACACATTAGATGAGGGAATTATTAGGGAGGGTGTGGAGACAAAGTGTTATTGATTGTCAGCTGTGAAGGGTCTTGATTTTCATATTTATTCAGACTGCATTAGAAAGTGCAGGGGGTCAATATGAATTGGGCATTGCTGGTAGCAATCTATAAATATGAAAAGAAAACAGGACAAAACATTTCTCTCCACAATGCTTTGGTTATAATATACAGTATATTCACTTTGAATACACTTCTGAAATCTGTCTAATTAACCACAGCAGAATTGAAAACTTAAATTATTCCCAGGGGCATTTCTTGTTTGGGTGTTTTGAATAAATGTTTATGAGCCTTTGTCACTGAATTCCCAAACTGAAAAGATCCAGAAAGAAGAGTTCAATTTGAAGTTTGCAATGTATTAAGCCTTGATTAAATATTCCACTGTATCCACTAGAATTTTTTACTCATTTACTGCTGTGAGATAGGATTAGGAGGAAGGCAAACCAGGCTCCAACTTTAAATGGTACAAAGAAAATACGAGAAAAAACCACCTCCGAATAGAATTTTCAGAACATTACTCTTCTCTCCACAACTTTTCTTTCACACTGATAATGTACATAAACAGTCACTTTACCATCTCTAAAAACAGCTATTCAATAATTTACTTGGGCGAGGAGAATTGGTCTTCAATCTATGGAGATTTCTCCACAAGAAAACAGTTTTCTCCTGGCCTCTATGTCACAGTGAATCAGCCATTCAGGAGAATGTAAATTGGATCACTGTGTAGAAATCCCTTCCTTGATTTACAGTTATCCCAAATATAATTTTGAGGACCATATCAATTTATGGGGCACACACTTTAAAGATTATAGTAGTTCAAACAAAGTCTCTCTTCATCTTTGAAAACACAGTTCTTGCTTCATCTCTTCCCTTGAGGACAGAAGGGATCTTCATCTCTGTCCTCTCTATTCAAATTTCTCATGGGATCACAGCCATTTCAACATCTGCTTTCTTTTAGCAAAAATGCTTCTGCTCATGTCTACAGTTAAAACATTTCATCCTCCCCATAATGCATTTTCTGTGAGTTATAGGGAAACAAGAGTCTCTTCTCCATAGCTTAAAAACGGGGAAATTTCAGTCCACAACTCAACTTCTTCTGTCATCTGAGATCTGACTCTTCCTTTTTTTAGACCTTGGTGTTTTCATGCTGTTTCTGTGCCTATCTTCATCTTGGTCCTGTTCTTTCAATCAGGAGAGAGAACAAAGTGTCTGCAAGTCACATTCTGGGCAGTGAAAGAGTTTATCTTTTGCCCAGGCCTGCAGATGGTCAAGTGATCTCTCCTGGGCTGCAGCCCAGGGTTATTTTACAATGGAAATGTTTTTGGGAGATGTGCTGGGGGCCTGAGCCAGGAGAGCAGGAGCCCAGGCCAGAAGGGAACGTGCTGCTCTGGAAGGGGGCAGGATCTCAAAATCCAGGCTACAACTCAGAGGCTGCACTCGTGGGCTGATGTCTGCCCATCCACCTTGCCTGATGATTTCTGGAAAAACTCATCAGGGGCAGCATTCCAGCTACACCACAAGCTGGTCTAGCCACTCTGTTGGGAGGGGGAAGGAGGCAGGACCTCAGCAGCTAATGGCCCTGTCTAGAAATCCCTCCCCCCCCCTCCCCCCCGAGAAGTTACTCAAAATTTGGAAGAAGACATAAACAGAAGAAGACACAGAGAGAAAGACAAATAAAATACAGAGAAGCACACACACAGGTACCAACTCCTAGATTCCAGCAGTGTTCAGATGGCATTCACATTCCAAGAGGAGGTATAGTCAAGATGTATGCTTGCCTTGTGGTCAGTCTTAAATTCTCCTTGGTCATCCTGGGAACTTCCTCCAGCTTGGACTTGCAATCATTTGGTCACTCAGGAGATGAGCTGGGCCTCCAGGGATCAGTGTGGAACGTTGCCTTTGGTGTGCCAGGGACTGGCAGACACTGCTGGGCTGGGATAGAGGCTCTGGGGGCATTTGGGTTACAGGGCAGTGCAGTGCTGGGGTTACAGAGTAGGGCAAGGCTGCACCTGCCTTTTCCTCCCCCACACATGAAATATTTTGAGCCAACAATCTCCTCCAGTTTGTCAGAAAAGGCAACGTAGGAGGTGGAATCCAATTGTGGCCTTGGGTGCCTGGTGAAGACGGACAGTTCTTTTCCATAGGATGGAATGTAGGGAGCCCCAGTGTTTCAGTAGCAGATGAGATGATGACCTCAACATGCCAAAGTCAGCTAGATCAATCAGGTGGCTCCTGGGAGACCAAACCAGCCAGACCTGTTCTGCGTATTTTGGTTTCATTGGTCATCAGTGTCAGAATGTTCTGCTTGGTTCAATCAGACCCCTCTGTGTCACAGGGGCCTCTTGGTTCCATGTGGCCCTGAAGGCTCAAAATGGTCTCCTTTGCTCCATGGTGCCCCACAGTGTCATGGTGGCCCCTTGGTTCCATGATGCCCTAAAGTGTCACAATGGTCTCCATGATTCCATGAGGCCCATTGTGTCGCAATGGCCCCTTGCTTTGATTTGGCCTCACAGTGCCACAAGGATCCCAAGATTCCATGGATTCTACAGCATTAGTATGGTCCCCTTGGTTCCATGAGGTCCAGCAATGCAACAGTGGTTTCCATGATTCCATGAAGCTTCATATTGTCACAATTTCACTTTGGTTCCATTAGGCCATACAGGGTCACAGCACTCCCTGCACAGCCTGAGGCACCCCATCACCCAGCCCAGGCCATTGTCATGGTTCCAGTCACTCCCAGTATGATCCCAGTGACTGTCTCTCTCTGTATATCCCTGTTCTCCCCAGCATATTCCAAATCACTGCCACTTCCTCCTGGTCTCTTCCAGCATGATCCTAGTTGCCCACAAACATTTTGAGTTACCCTCAGTGCAGTGCCAGTTGCTCCCAGTACATCCCAGTTGCCCCCAGCATTATTAAAACTGCCCTCAGTGTGCTCCTTTTCACTCCCAGTATGATCATAATCACCCTCAGTGTCATCCCACTTCTACCCAGTATGATCCCAGTTGCATTCCGTCACTCCCAGTATGATCTCAGTGGCTTCAGTAGACAGTCACTCCCAGCTACTTCCAGTTTCCCCAAGCATGATCCCAGTTGTACCCAGTGTTGTCTCCTCCAGAATCATTGTAGACACTCCCAGTATATCCCAGCTGCCCCCAGCATGCTCATTCCCAGCCACCCCAGAGTCCCCAGTATGGTTCCAGTTGCCCCTAAGATGATCTCACTAATTCCCAGTGTATCCCAATTTCCTCCAGCACAAACCCATCATTCCCAATTCCTCCCAGTCACTCCTAGTAGCCCTCAGTGCGGTCCCAGTCACTCCCAGTATTTCAATGTTTGTACACCAAGTGGTGTTACCAGCCCTGCTCTGTGGGGATGTAGGACCTTGCCCTGAGCCCAAGCAATGTCCCACTTGCAGGATCTGCTCCCCCCCTTCCTCCTGCAGCCCCATCCTCTGGTGACAGATCAGATTGGAGCTCTGGTTGAAGCTCATTCCACATTCCTCACACTCATAGGGCCTCTCCCCGGTGTGGATGCTCTGGTGCCTGACGAGGGTGGAGTTTTGCTTGAAGCCCTTCCCTCAGTTGGGGCAGCGGAAGGGCCGCTCCTCTGTGTGAATCCGCTGGTGCAGGAGGAGATGAGAGCTGGTGTGAAAACTCTTCCCACACTCGGGACACTTTTAGGGCCTTAAAAGTAACAACAGTTAAAACAACAACTTAGCAAAAGAACAACACTTAGCAGCATTTAACTTAGCCTATACCTCGTGACTTAACTCAGATATCCAAGGCATTCAAAGCCCTCAGAGAGCAGCATTTCTGTCACATTTGCCAGCGCACAGGCACTTGTGTGTGCACACTGAGAGTCAGTGCCATGGGGCTGTGAGGAATTCCCCTGGAGGGCAGGGAAATGTTCATTCCAGATACTTTGGCATCTCCTCGGTGGGTGAAGGGCTGAGACTCTAGGAGTGGGGGATCGGCCCAGGCTCCATCACTGTTCTGGGATGCCCCGAGTGCAGCACATGGGAGAGTTCCCGGCTCAGAGAGGCGCCGCTCAGAGGGAGGTGTAGCCCAGGAGAGCTCCAATGGGCTCCTTGTGGAGCTCTGTTTGTAGGGCCCCAAGAGAGGGGCTTCAGTCACAGCAATGTTTCATCCTGGCCATACTTGGCATCCACAGCTTTCTTTGGAAGGGTAAGAACAGGGGTGTTGTGCCACTGAGGGAATAAAAACAGTTCCAGGGCTGCTCCTAAAGGAATCAGGAACTTGTTGGGCAGCAGCAGTGCCCGGGAGCAGACAGGGTTTGTGCTGAGCTCCAGAGGAGCTGAGTCCACGGCTTGTGGGCCAAGGCCGAGGCCCAAGGAGCATTTCTCAGCTCGCAGGGTGACCTGAGAAGGGGAGGGGGGAGTGCACCAGCACAGGGTCCATGGAACCAAGGGACCATTGTGGCACTTTGAGACCTCATGGAATCATGAAGACCACTGTGACACTGCTGGGCCTAATGGAACCAGGTGGACTGTGCTGACTCTGTTTGGCTCTATGGAAGGTTGGGATCATTGTGACACTGTGAGGTCACATCAAACCAAGGGGCCATGGTGACACAACAGGGCCTCATAGAACCCTGGAGACCATTGTGACATTTTGGGTCATCATGGAACCAAGGGGGCACTGTGACAGTGCAAGACTCCATGGAGCCAAAGGTCCATTGTGACATTGCAACATCTCATGGAACCACATAGATGCCATACAGACACTTCACAGCCTCCTGGAACCAAGGGGCCATTATGACACTGAGTGGGACCATGGAGCAAAGGAGACCATAGTGAGCCTTCAGGGCCTCATGGAACCAAGAGGCCCCTGTGACACAGAGGGGTCTGATTGAACCAAACAGAACATTCTGACATTGGTGACCCATGGAATCAAGGGAACACAGAACAGGTCTGGCTGGTTTTGTCTCCAGGGGGCTGCCTGATTTATCCAGCTGACCTTGGCATGTTGAGGGTCATCATCTCATCTGCTACTGAAACACTAGGGCTCCCTACATTCCATCCTATGGAAAAGAACTGTGCTTCTTGGCCAGGTACCCACGGCCACAATTTGGATTCCACCTCCTACGTGTCCTGTTGTGACAGACTGGAGGAGATTGCTGGCTTGAAATATTTCATGTGTGGGGGAGGAAGGGGCAGGTGCAGCCTTGCCCTACTCTGTAATCCCAGCTCTGCACTGCCCTGTAACCCCAATGCCCCCAGAGCCTCTATCCCAGCCCAGCAGTGTCTGCCAGTCCCTGGCACACCAAAGGCAATGCTCCACACAGAACCCTGGAGCCCCAGCTCAGCTCCTGAGTGACCAAATGATTGAAAGCCCAAGCTGCGGGAAGGGCCCAGGATGACCAATGTGTATTTAAGACTGACCACAAGGCAAGCATACATCTTGACTATACATTCTCTTGGAATTTTTATCTGAACACCACTGGAATCCAGGGGTTGGTAGAAGTGTATGTGCATGTCTGTATACTGTTTTCTTTCTATCTGTGACTGTCCCATTCTAAGGGTTATCCTTTGCCATGAGATCACCCCAGAGGGACATGTAGTGGTTCAAACCCTGGTTCTCTCTAAAGCAGCTGAAGAGAGATTGCCAGAGACTTTATTATCTTTTTCCAAGGATTGTTTATTATATCTTATCTCAGGGACCTTTTACTTGGCCAGCAGAGGTCTGCTCAGCCTGCCATCCATGGTGGAATCTGCCTGGTAAAGGCAGGGCTTATATAGTTTGTACTACGTATAACATGTTTACAAAATTTTCCCAATAGAGTACAATTTTACTAAAGGGTCCAGCCCTGACCACATCCAATCTAAAAGTGCCAACGTGTCACCCAGCATGGATGACATGGAGAAGAAGGAGGAAAAGGTGTCCACCCCCCAAATTCTCCATCTTGACCACGTGTCCCTTATCATAAATGATCCAAAAACTTATTTATCTATGTTCTAAAAATCTAATTTATACTTTACTATTTTTATTGACATGTTTCCATTCCCTTTGTGATGACAACTTCCCCCAGGGGTTAAAATTCAGCTCCTGAAACACCAGGGTCTCACTCAGAGGTCTTTGAGACCCTCATTAAGGGGCGTTTTGAGACCCCGAAGGAGGCCAGGGGTATGCCCTGGGCTCCCACATGACTTCTGTTTCTGTTCTTTCTTTGCTCTTCCAAATTTTGAGTAACTTTGGGGAGGGGGATTGCTAGGCAGGACCCTCAACTGCTGAGATCCTGCCTCCTTCTCCCTCCCCCTAGAGTGGCCAGACCAACCCGTGGTGTGGCTGAAATGCTGCCCCTGATGAGTTTTCCCAAAAACCACTGGGAAAGGGGGATGGGCAGCCATTGGCCTATGGGTGCAGCCTCTGAGTTCTAGCCTGGCTGTCAAGATCCTGCCCCCCTTCCAGAGCATCCCCTGCCCTTCTGCCCTGGGCCCCTGCTACCCTGGCCCGGGCCCACAGAGCAGCAACGGAAAACAATTTCATTGTAAAATAACCCTGGGATGCAGCCCAGGAGAGATCACCTGACCATCTGCAGGCCTGGGCAAAATATGAACTTTCACTGCCCAGAATGTGACTTGCAGACACTTTGTTCTCTCTTCTGATTGAAAGAACAGGACCAAGATGAAGATAGGCACAGGAACAGCATGAAAACACCAAAGTCAGACAAAAGGAAGAGTCAGATCAGAGATGACAGAAGAAGTTGAGTTGTGGACTGAAATTTCCCTGTTTTTAAACTGTGGAGAAGAGACTCTTGTCTCTCTATAACTCATAGAAAATGCATTATGTGGTGGATTAAATGCTTTATCTGTAGACATGAGCAGAGACATTTTTTCTAAAGAAAGCAGATGTTGAAATGGCTGTGATCCCATGAGAAAGAGATGAAGATCCCTGCTGTCCCCCAGGGAAGAGAAGAAGAAAAAACTCTGTTTTCAAAGATAAGAGAGCCTTTGTTTCAACTGTTATAATCTTTAAAGTGCACCCCATAAGTTGATCTGGTCCTCAAATATAATTATGGGAGAACTGTAAGTCGAGGAAGGGATTTCTACACAGTGATCAGATTTACATTCTCCTAAATAGCTTATTCACTGTGACATAGAGGCCAGGAAAAAAAACAAAAAAACAACTCTTTTGTCATCTTCCTCCTAATCCCATCTCACAGCAAGAAATGAGTAAATAATTTTACTGGGTGCATTGCTAATTTGGCTAGCACTAAATTTACAATTAACGTAAAATTTAACTCTTCTTTCTTGAGTTCTTCATTTCAGGAATTCAGTGAGAAAAACTCAAAAGTGTTTGTTCAAAACACCCAAACAAGAAAAGCCCTTGAGAGTAAGTTAAGTTTGCAAATCTTCTGTGGTTAATGAGACAGATTTCAGAAGTGTATTCAAAATAATTATGCTACATATTGTTCCAGTCTGAGGTTCTTCCTTTGCCCCCAGATCACCCCAGAGAGACATGAAGTGGTTCAAACCCTGGTTCTCTCTAAAGCAGCTGAAGAGAGATTGCCAGAGACGGTTTTCTCTTTTTCCAAGAATTGTTTCTTATATCTTATCTCAGGGACTTTTTGCTTGGCCAGCAGCAGTCTTCTCTGCCTGGCATCCAAGGTGGAATCTGCCTGGTGAAGGCAGGGCTTATCTTATACATTTTGTACTACATATTACATGTTTACAAAATTTTCCCAATACAGTACAATTTTATTAAATGGTCCAGCCCTGACCCCATCCAATCTAAAAGTGCCAACGTGTCACCCAATATGGATGACAGGGAGAAGAAGGAGGAAAAAATGTCCACCGCCCAAATTCTCCATCTTGACCACGTGTCCCTTATCATAAACATTTCAAAAAACCTATTTATCTACGTTCTAACAGTCTAATTTGCACTTTTTTGCACTAATTTGCACTTGCTAATTTTGGTAGCTTGCTTTCACTCCCTCTATGTTGGTAATTTTCCCCAGGGGTTAGAATTCAGCTCCTGAGACACCAGGGTCTCACTCAGAGGTCTTTGAGACCCGCACCAGGGGGGTTTTGAGACCCTCCAAGGAGGTCAGGGGTATCCTCTGGGCTCTCACACATGCTATATATTATATACTATATACTACATACTATATACTTTATACGACATACGATATACTATATACTACATACTACATACTACATATTATATACTATATACTATATACTATATATTATATACTAAATACTATATACTATATATTATATACTATATATTATATACTATATTGAAAAAAATGCAGACAGAATTGTTTCGTCCTGTTAAGTTTTCTTTTCATATTTAGAAGTTGATACCAGCAATGTCCAATTGATATTGAACCCATGAACCTACTAATGCAGTCTGAATAGAGATTAAAGTCAAGATCATGCACGACTTACAATCAGCAACACTTTATCCCCACCCCTCCCCACCATTTCCCTCATCCAACCCCTGGGACTCCAATGGATCAGGAATGCTGTGGCCAGCAGGACCAGGGCAGGGATTCTTTCCCTGTGCTCAGCACTGGTTGGGCAGCACCTCAAGTGCTGTGTCCAGTTCTGGGCCCCCCAATTTAGGAATGATATGGAGGGGCTGGAGTGTGTCCAGAGAAGGGCAACAAGGCTGGTGAGGTGTCTGGAACACAAGTCTTGTGAGGAGCAGCTGAGGGAGCTGGGGATGTTTTTCCTGGAAAAAAGGAGGCTCAGCTAAGACCTCATCATTCTCTACAACTCCCTGGCAAAAGAGTGCAGCCAGGTGGGCATAAGGTTCTTTCTCCACAGGACAAGAGGACATGGTGTTTAGCTACACCACAGGACATTTAGGTTTGACATTAGGAAATATTCTTCACAAAGAGAATGGTTGAGCATTGAAATGTGCTGCCCAAGGAGGTGGGTGAGTCACTGTCCCTGGAAATCTGTCAGGAAAGATTGGATGTGGCACGGAGTGCCATGGTCTAGGTGATAAGGCGGTGTTGGGTGACAGGTTAGACTTGATGTGTTCAAAGATCTTTCCCATCCTCGGTGTTTCTGTGACACTGCAGGGCCCTGGAGAAGCAAGGGGCCATTGTGACACTGTGGGGCCCCGTGGAACTGAGAGGACCAGAGAGATACTGTGTACGACATGGCACCACAGAGCCAAGAGGCCACTGTGACACTGTGGGGCTACATGGAAGCAAGGAGTCCATTGTGACACTCTGGGTCCTGGTGGAACCATAGAGGCCACTGTGACACTGCAGCGCCTTGTGGAACCATGCAGAGCATTGTGACAGAACAGGACCTCATGCAATGATGGGGCCATTGTGACACTGCAGGACCCCATGGAACCAAGGGGCCAGTGCTGCTCCTCAGGGACTCATGGAATGAAGGAAACATGTTTGACACCATGGTATCCCTTGGAACGAAAAGGCCATTGTGACACTGTGGAACCAAGGAGAGCATTGCTGTACTGTGAGACCTCATGGAACAAAGGATCCACTGTGACACTGCAGGATCCGATGGACTATGTGACACCAAGAGCTCTCATGAAACCAAAGGGACCTTGTCACACTGGGAGGCCTCATGGAATCATGGATACCATCCTGAAACTCTAGGGTCCCATGGATCCCAGGTGACACCAAGTTGGCAGGGACTCCAAGCTCCCTGGAGACCTGACAAGCTTGATCCAGGGTCCAAATCTCAGAAGGTGAGGTTTAACAGTACCAAGTTCTGGGTCCTGCACTTTGGAAACAACAACCCCTGCAGTGGTCTAGGTTGGAGATAGAGTGGCTGGAGAGCAGCCAGGCAGAAAGGGACCTGGGGCACTGATGGACAGGAGGCTGCACTTGAGCCAGCAGTGTGCCCAGGTGGCCGAGAAGGCCAATGGCTCCTGGCCTGAATCAGGAATGGTGTGGCCAGCAGGAACAGGGCAGTGATCCTTCCCCCACTTCACTCAGCACTAGTGAAGCCACACCTGGAGTGCTATGTCCAGTTCTGGGCCAGCCAATTTAGAAGGACATGGAGAGGCTAAAGCCTGTCCAGAGAAGGGCAACAAGGCTGGTGCGAGGTCTGGAACACAAGTTCTGTGAGGAATGGCTGAAAGAGCTGGGGTTGTTTATCCTGGAGAAGAAGAGGCTCAGGGAGACATAGTGGTGTCAGGGCAGAGGTTGGACTTGATGATCTCCAAGGTCTTTTCCAGCCTGGCTGTTTCTGTGATTCTCTGAAACCACCCCTAGAGCAGTTGCAGGATGAACCCTGGGCCTTGTCTTCAGAAGGTCCAGAAGCCCAGGTCCCTCAGTTACTCCACACAGACCCCAAAGCCTATCCTGTCAGTCCTGCAGAGCCTCTCCAACCCCTTCTCACTGCCCAGAACAGGGAGCCCCACACCCAGACACATCACCCCAGATGTGCACCCTGGCCTGTGGTTCCTCTGGCAAGGGAGCAACACAAGTCATGCAGGACCCTGCAGACAATTCCTGAAGCACTTCTAGGATGATCCTGCTGTACAAGGGGCATTCACATGGTGTCAACTAAGGAACTGAAATCGGGAGTGGGACCAGAGAGGAGAGAGCAAAGAGGGATAGGCTGTTTGTAAGGGAGGGGACAGGGATTGGAAAGAGGAAGAAATCAGAATTTTGAGAGAGTAGAGAAAGCAAAGGTGAAGCAAAGGAAATGCTCAGGGCTGTTTTGGGGTGGCTGCCAGGCAGCCATGGCTGTGAGCAACAACGTCTGCAGTGGGACTGGAAACTCACAGATCATGGGAACAAATTTTCTGGCTGACTGCAGAGGCCATGACTAACCTGAGTGGTTTCCCTCCCATCCCCCAGCCCTTGCTGGCCCCAAGGGCTGATGGCATTTGTGCTCACTCAGCTCCATCTCCCCACAGCAGCACCATGGGGGTGCTGACGTCTGCTCTGTGCAATGCAAACAGGGGCTCCTGAGCCACTTGCCGTGGCTGTGCCTGCAAGGATGTGGCAACCTGTGTGAGCTGGGGGAGAGGCCAGGGGTGCAGAGGGGGGATGTTGTTGGCAGATGCATGAGGATGCTCTGGGATGCTGCCCTGGGCTGTCCAGCGCAGTGGGGATGGATCAGCCCCTGCTCTGCTGCTCCTTGCCAGGGTCTCCCCCTTGCAGGGACCTTGCAGAGCACCAGCCATGCTTTTTCCCCCAGCCTGCCCACATCCAGCCTGGGGCTGCTCACGGGGGTTTTCTCTGCTTAGCATTGGCCTTGCCAAATGTTCTGGAGAGAGCCTGGGCAAGGAGCCTGGAGCCCCCAGGCCCTGGCCTGAGGCATCAGATCTGCCCCAGCAGTGTCCATGACCTGCTGCAGCCCTGGCACTCCCACCCCCAGGGCTGTGCTTGGCCCCGAGAGCACTCAGGCCCTGCAGCAACACGAGGGGCAAGAATGCAGCAGGGTAGTGGCATGGGAGCAGCACTGGCTGCTCCAGCAGTACCAAGTGCTGCTGCTACCGCTGGGCACAACTGCTGGGCCTGCGATGATCTGCCCCAGATCTGCACACAGACATTGCTACTGCAGCTCCAGAGAAGGAAATAAAAGGTCTCTGGAAAAAGGACTCTGCTCTGAGATGGTTTATTCTGTTTAAAGTGGTTGAGAGCACAGCTCATCATTGACGCAATCAGTGGATCACAGTGAAGGTAAAAAAAAGCAAAATAAAATATGGTGAACGCAATGATGTTTCTTTGTGCACAATATTAAAAAAACTAAAATAAGGGATTGAAAAAAAAAACCAACCAAACCAACAAGGACAATCAATGATGACTTTCACTACAAGTGTTATGCAGAAACAGACAAGAAGTTTAATGTTTCTGAAAGCCTCCAGTAGTCAATGTCCACACTGCAGCCTTTAGGTCCTGGTTTCTCAGGCTGTAGATGAGGGGGTTCAGGGCTGGAGGAACCACTGAGTATACAACTGACAGGGCCAGATCTAGAGTTGGGGAGGAGATGGAGGGGGGCTTCAGGTGAGCAAATATAATAGTGCTGAGAAACAGGGAGACCATGGCCAGGTGAGGGAGGCAGGTGGAAAAGGCTTTGTGCTGTCCCTGCTCAGAGGGGATCCTCAGCACAGCCCTGAAGATCTGCACGTAGGAGAAGACAATGAACGCAAAACAACCAAATCCTAAACAGGAACTAACAACATTAAGCCCATGTTCCCTGAGGTAGGATTTGGAGCAGGAGAGTTTGAGGATCTGGGGAACCTCACAGAAGAACTGGCCCAGGGCATTGCCATGGCACAGGGGCAGGGAAAATATATTGGCCGTGTGCAGCAGAGCATTGAGAAAGCCACTGGCCCAGGCAGCTGCTGCCATGTGGGCACAAGCTCTGCTGCCCAGGAGGGTCCCATAGTGCAGGGGTTTGCAGATGGACACATAGCGGTCGTAGCACATGATGGTCAGGAGAGAAAACTCCGTTGAAATGAAAAAGGTAAAGAAAAACACCTGTGCAGCACATCCAGCATAGGAGATTTTCCTGGTGTCCCAGAGAGAATTGTGTATGGCTTTGGGGACAGTGGTGCAGATGCAGCCCATGTCAGTGAGGGCCAGGTTGAGCAGGAAGAAGAACATGGGACTGTGCAGGTGGTGGCCACTGGCTACGGTGCTGATGATGAGGCCGTTGGCCAGGAGGGCAGCCAGGGAGATGCCCAGGAAGAGGCAGAAGTGCAGGAGCTGCAGCTGCTTTGTGTCTGCCAGTGCCAGCAGGAGGAAGTGGCTGATGGAGCTGCTGTTGGACATTTCTTCAATATGGCCATGGTGGACTGTTGAAAGAAGACATTAAAAAGCTGTAATAGATTTTCTTGGGTCAATCCTGTGCAATTATATTAGGAATCCTCTTAAAACTTCTTAACCACTTCTCTTACTGTGGGGGAACTTAATGAAGAGCTTTTTTTTTTTTTTTTAGTTCAGTTTTGTTCTGCTGAGTAGCTTTCTCATCTTCATCATTGCTCTCAATCTAAACTGTGGGGATCCCAATGGGAAAATAGAGTTTCCAGTGGTGCAGACCAGTCAGACCTGTTGGTCCTACACAGCTGCCCTGTGCTCAGTACACATCACTCTTATTCAGGGTGATCAGAATCACAACGTGCTTGAAAAATAAAGTGGAGTTTTTGAAGGCCCAGATTCAAAATCAGTCTGCCTAAACTCTTCTCTCCTTTCCTGTGTTGCTGAACAGGGAGGTATATCCAGTGCTGGCCTGTCTCTGTGCTGCCTGGAGTTGTGCCTACTGGGAGCTGTTTCTCTCTATCCAAGCCTTGTCCCTGCCAGTGCTGCCAGAGCCCAGCCCAGCCCTGGGGGCTCAGCTCTGCCCTGCACACCCCTCCCAGCACAGACCACTGCCCAGGGGCATCTCCTTGGCAGCAGGGCCTGAAGGGCAGCTCAGACAAACACAAATGCTGCAAGCCAAGGTGCTGCTGCTGATGCCTGTAGACAAAGGAGGGTGAGGAGGCACTTTGTGAGGGAGATGTGAGACAGATCTGCTGATGCCCAGTGGGACAGTGCAGGAGTCTCAGTGACACGGACACACCTGACAGCTCCTTTCCCTTCCCTTGAAGAGAAAGCTGAGAGCAGCCCTGGCCATGCAGCACCATCTCCAGAGCTGGAGAAATCTGCCTTGTTGGGGGTGGCTGCTTTCCCCTCCAACTTCTCCCCACAGTGCATGGGGAGCTGCCAGGCAGGCTGAGAGCTGCCTCTGATAGGTGCACATGCCCTGAGCTGGCCAAGAGCCCTGAGGGCTGCAGGAGCTGCTCTGCGAGACAGCCCTGGGCAGCACTGGATGCAGCCCCAGCTTCGGCCCAAGGAGCCATCCTGCCCTGTCTTTGTAACCGTGCCCAGGACCCAGGCTGTGAGTTGTTCTGGCTCCAGCAGATCCCTCCAGGAGCACAGGGGACATTGCCCTGCACCCACAGACTCACCATGTCCAGAGCTGTCAATGTGTTTCCCCAAGTGAAGTCTCAGCTCAATGTCTGCCCAATCCTGATTGCCTTCAGCCTGTCTGTGCCTGGCTCCTGTCCCCTTAGTGCCTGCAGGCAGTGCCCTCAGCCCTGTTTGGCTTGGACAGGAGCTGTTCCTGAGGAGAAATATATTTTTGAATCTTTTCCTGGTTGACAGTATTTCCCTCTGTGCCAAAAGACACAACACTAGGGCTTTAATGACCCTCTAAGGAGTCTGTTATTTTAAAATCAGATCTGGTCCCTGAGAGAGTGTTTTCAAAAAAACTTCTCAAGAACTCGAAATTTAATTGATACTCCAAAGTTTCTTGAAGTTTTAATGGGTCTCACTGAGGGACTGGTCTGAGAAAATGTCCCAAGGTTCCAGTTAGAGCAGAACAAAGAAGGCAGAGATGAGAGTTAGGTGTGCTGATCAAACCTGGATGTGTTTCAGGAATGCAAGGGGTCAAGGACTGGGCCCCAGACCCTGGCAAGGAATATCCTGTCCCTCCCTCATTGCTCAGGGCTCTACTTGGGCCACTGGGCTCTGGGGATGTGCAATGCCAAGGGCAGGACCATGGGGTGGCCCCTGCCAGGCTGCTGAGCAGGGACAAGGAGGCAATGAGGCCCCAGCACAGCAAGGCTTACTTGTCTCCTGCTGGCCTCAGGCCCAGGGTCAGCAGCCATGGCCCAAGTGTTGAGCAGTTGGCTCTGGCAGGGCGTTTCAGCTGCTGCCCATCCCTGTGACCTCTGCAGCCCAGGCTGTGCTACGGTGTCCATGCCCTGCACGTCTGTCCCTGCTGGCTGTCATCATCCCCTGGCTGTCCCACCTCACTGGCCCCTTCCTTTGCTGACAGCTCTGCGTCCTGCCTGCCTCTGTCTGGCTACACAAAGCCTTGGACTGCTTCAGACTTCTTCTGGGGGATGTGTTACACCGCAGCCTTTCCCTGAAACTGAAATTCCTTTCTCCCTTTGTCCAGTCTTGACTTCATCAGCTCCTCTTTTCATTAATTCTTTCTTTTGCCTTAATTCTTTCTTTCTCTGGCTATTCTCTATTACCTCAAAAGGATCCATCATCCCTGAAACTGCCCTTCAAGCACTCCACGGTCTCTCCTCTGCTGTCCTCAGTCTTCACTCCACTGAGCGTAGAGCTTATTTGTCCTTATATCATGATCATGTGCTTGAGGCTTCCAAACCCCACATTGGGAGATCTCTGGACACTCTCTAACATGTTGGCAAGTGGAAACATTCTGCTCATAGTCTAAGATCATCACCAGGGGACATGGCCACCACACCTATCTGTCCTGGCAGCTTTTGGCTGGGAGCCATCTTTGGATATACTCAATTTGGGAGGCTAAATCCCAGTTTTGGCCACAGCTTTTGAATGAGAAGCCTGGATCTGTTCCATAGGAAAAACAAAAAGCGCTGAGACCTTATGTTTCAGGAGGAGATGAAAGGTGAACACCAGACCAAGGCCAGCCAGACTTGACAATACTGGCAGATTTTGTCTGGGAGCAATCCCTTGATGTGAGGCTCGAACCTCCAGTTCTCTAAGGTACCAGCTGTGGACATCTTAGTCTCCTGCTTCCTCAGGTTATCTTAAACAAGCAAAGCAGCTCATAGTTAAATGGTTATTTATTACAAAGCAGGTCTTATTAGAAAGCACATCAGTCTCTACAGGCACTCAGACAAGCAATGGCAAAGCAGTGACAAAGCAATGGCAAATGCAGTAGCAATAAGCCAATGGCTAAAGGCCCTGGCAAAAGCCAATGGCTAAAAGCACCAACTTTTCCCAAATCATACTCTTATATAGGATTTTTCTAACAAGCTAAGACACAATCTCCACTACTCCTTAACCTATTATAATTCTTGATTCTTGGCACGCCAGGTTACTTATAATACTACACATACACCTTATCATGTTCTATGTGAAAAATGTTAGCAATGTTCTTCCTGTAACTTTATTATGACTAAATCCTGTCTACAAGTGTGGGCTTGGAGGCTCATGCTGAAGATATCAGTATGTTTCAACCTTCACTAGAACTTGCTCTGCTACTCTGGCATTGGAAACCATTCACTTAATAAAAGCATTTAAACTCACCCTTAAACTTCCTAACTTAGTTCTACTTCATTGTCTGCTTTATGTGTGAGTGGCTTAATATACTCCAATCCATCCAAAGGCTTTAATTCAATCCCTGCATTCTGATTTCTCTCTGAAGAATTCAGAGAGACCCCTGACTCACTGATTCCAACAAGTTTCTCACACTGACCGTGTGCTACTTCCCAGTTACAGCATCTCATGAGCTCCAGAGCACATCCGGAGCACCTAGGTCTCCTTCTATAAGATACAAAATAGCATCACTTTTTGAACCCTCGACAGCAGAGAAGGACCCAAAATTGGATGCCACCCTGGTTCCCAATGAAAAATCTTCTGCCCACACAAAAAGCAAGGAGTTACCCCTATTAGTCCTCACTGTTGTGGATTTCTGAGATTATCCTCAACTGGGGGTAATTCCCAGTCAAAAGCCAAATAATTACTTCCTCTACTCTAATACAATGCACCTAAGAAAACCCATCTCCTTTCTCCTTTTCATCTGTTTGACAATAGTCCAGTCTCTTCCTTTAGCTAAAAATTCACCTGGTTGGAGCCCAAACCATCTAGAGAGCCCTTCCCTGGACGCTCGGGCACTTGCGGCTCATGCCTGAGCCTTGCTGGCCACTTTTAACAATTTATTAACAACAAACAAATGGCTTTTTTCATGCAAAAGTTTCCAATTCCTTGCAACTGTAATTTTTTAGCACAAGATGGTAGTGTTGTATCACAAATGAACGAACTATTAACTTGTTGCAAATCCAACTTTTGACACAAGATGGTAGTGTTGCCTCAAAAATAAAAGATAGCCATCAGACGTAGGAAAATCTCATCTAGCACTCTTCACAGACACACACACATCCAATCACAACCACAACAACAGTTTGCCAATATAGCAGCAATAAACAAGGATTTGCCCAAACACACCCCCACAATTGCTAACAGTGTCCTCCACGGCACGAACAATCCTTCCCCTGGCAGTTTAAACACCAAGATTCACTCAAGCCCACCCCTAGAACTTGCTAGGGGTGCCCTCTACGGCACAGCAGAATCCCTTCACCGTAACTTAAACAGTTCTTTCTGCTTGCAAGCAGTACCTTTCACCCGACATTGCACATTGGACATCTTCATTGTCTTACTGATTAGCCCTCTCACCCTGGGGTAATTTTAAAATCATAAAAAGACGAGTATGCCCTTGGCCATCAGACTAGTCTGTCTCCCACACTGACGCAGGAGGGAGTGGAGGTCTCTTGTCCAAGAGGGACTCGGGTTGGTGCACCTGGAGTTGAAAGACTACAGTCTGTTCCTGCTGGAAGAGAAGGTCCTGCCGTAGCCGTCAAAATTATTCATGAAAGGCAAGGACAAAATACCTTTCAACCAGTTTAATCAAAAGGATATGTTCATTTCAGAGCTGGGCAGATATGCAGGATTGTTCTCAAAGGCTTTTAGCCCTCTATTTTTTCACAAAAGTCATGCATATTCTAAGATGTCTATACCTATTTATTACCTGTCACTGCCCATTCCCCGCTTGGCATTATAATTAGTTGCACACTCATTTTGGTTGCATAGTGTTCCCTTGGTATTGGGTCGGTGGTCTTTTAAATCAGTCAGAGGGTTTCAGGGAAGGAAGTAAAGACCGTCTACCTGGCTCTAAACTTTTGACCTCTGTCCTGTTAATATGACTACCTGACCTGTTAATCCCTTCATTCTGGTCTTTATTAGTTTTAGTGTCAAGATTTATGATGGATGGGTTTCCCCTGGCTGGCTCTGAGTCTTTTCTAATGTAGATCAGTTTTCGCTTAAATGCTTCATCTGTAGGAAGGATCACCACCTCTAACACCATGAAGAAAAGAAGGGTAATATTCGTAGGTGACTCTCTTCTGAGGAGAAATGAGGGCCCCATATGTTGACCGGACCCATCCCACAGGGAAGTCTGCTGCCTCTCTGGGGCCTGGGTATGAAATATCACTGAGAGACTTCCTGGGTTGATTCAGACCTCTGATTATTACTCACTGCTGATACTCCAGGCTGGCAGTGATGAGACTGAAAAGAGGAGTGTCAAAGGGATTGAAAGGGAGTTTAGGGCACTGGGTCAAGTAGTTGATAAGACAGGTGCACAGATAGTGTTCTGCTCAGTCCCTTTAGTGGCAGATAAAAATTATGAAAGAAATAAGAGAACTCACATCACTAAAAATTGCCTCAAGGGTTTGTGTCATTGGCAAAATTTCGGATACTGTGATCATGGTGCAACCTTTACGGCACCTGCTCTGCTGGAACTGGACGGAATACATCTCTCTGTTAAGGGCAGAAGGTTTTTAGCTCATGAACTGGCAGACCTTGCTGAGAGGGCTTTAAACTAGGTCTGAAGGGGGAAGGGGATGCATCTGGCCTGTGTGGAAGCAGGCCCAAGGGCGGTAAGACTGTGTTAGGAGAGAAATCAGTGGCCCAGCTGAAATGCATGTATGCCAGAGCACGCAGCATGGGTGACAAACAGGAAGAGCTGGAGGCCGTGGTGCAACAGCAGAGCTATGATATAGTCGCCATCACAGAAACATGGTGGGATGACTCACATAGTTGGAGCATCGCACTGGATGGCTACAAAATCTTCAGAAGAGACAGAAAAGGGAGAAGAGGTGGAGAGGTGGCCCTTTATTTTAGGGAGGTTTTGGATGTCATAGGTATTGAAACTAATGATGATGAAGTTGAGTCTCTATGGGTAAGAATTAAGGGAAGGCCGACAAGGCTTACATCCTACTGGGAGTCTGCTATCGTTTACCCAACCAGGATAAAGAGCATTCCAGTACTTTACTATTCCTTGGTGAAAATTTTTTTCCTAACATCCAACCTATACCTTCCCTGACGTAGCTTGAGACTGTGTAGTCTGGTTGTGTCAGCTGCTGCCTGGTGGAAGAGACTGACCCCCACCTGTGTACAGCCTTGTCACTGTCCACCCAACCCGAGCGGGAGTTGTGACTGGTTCTTTTATGGATGTGAGAGTGCAAAAGACACAGCAGGGGACAAAGCCAGTTTACTTTTACAGAAATGCACTTTATTTAGTGCCAACCAAAATGCGATAGTGGGACAGAGAGAGAAAGAGAGAGAGAGAGAGAGAGAGAGAGAGAGAAAGCGAGGTCAGGATTATAGCTACCAAGATGGGCAGAGGAATCCTCTTGGAACCAGCCAATAGATGTCTGTTGCTGTCTGGGGAGATCTCAGGGATCTCCTGATAAAATCCCTTTCATCGTCCTTTCCCAAAGCAAGTGGCTTCTGGCCAAAAGGTGGGAAGATTTATGGACTATTGTATGTGGAGATTGTCATCCTGAGGAACAGCTGGAAACAGGACGCTTCAAGGCACACCACACCATCTTTGTTGTTATGAACACATGCAGGGCAGCCCATACTGACCAGTCCATTGTTCTTCCATCTGTTGGAGCTTTGTCGAGTAAAGGCCCCGTGACAAGTCGTCATGAGAAACCAGTCCTGGTAGGCATCACCTGCGGAACCGTCACTTGGCGCTCCTCCCAACCCTGGCCAGCGTAGGCCTCAGGCAAGGGTCGTTGGGCAGAAACTGACGAGAGGCTCAGATGGACGCTCACATCACCCCATGACCAAAGAATGTCGCTGAGAAACTCCATCAGAATGATGTTGTGACGTTGTAGCACCTTCAGGACCCGTCATGGGTAGCATATCCTGAAAACGGGGACAGGGAAAACAAAAAACTGGGAATAAGAAGGAAATGGAAAAGGGAGAGGAAAAGGAAGGAAATAAACACAAAAATAATAAAGCAAAATAATCACAACAAAATTGATTAAAACAATTTTTCAAACAAATCACAATCCTATTAGATAAAATAATTTTCAAACAATCAAAATTAAAACAAATCAATAAAATAACATCTAAACAATTCAAATTTAAACAATCAAAATTAAACAAATCAATAATATATCATCCAAACAATTAAAATTCAAACAACTAAAATTAAGACAAATCACTATCCATTGTAATATGTTTTTTTGTTTAAAGCAATTATTTTCCAAAACCATTTTCAATCAAAAGGTTCACATTACTAAAACTAATCATATCAATCATAACAAGCAACAAACAATTCTAATCAGTTTGCTCTTAAAGGCCTGACCTTTACTGCTCGTGTAATTTGTCTGGTGTCAATAATTTCAGGGGTATTTTAGCAGATGGAGTAGTGATCAAATTATGTGTTTCCATTGTTGATGCCAACTGTGTCAACCGTTTTACCATTCTCCAATTCAGGATGTATAGAAAGATTGACAAAACAGAACTGATTAAAACCAAAATCAAAAACACAACAATGGGATGACACAATTTGTTTAGGATGCCGGTAGCAGTAGGTGACCACCCAAAAAGAGTATCCCACCACCTGAGTTCAGCATCCCCTTTTACCCTTTCTAAAACTCGACGTATTTCTTTCACATCATGATGAACTGTCACCAGGGTCTTCTGTCCATTTTTCTTGATCTTTTCCAAGATTCCAATTAAGTCCTGGTGAAGCAACAATTGTTTAATCAAAGTGGGGTTCATCCTGATGGGAGCAGGCACTAACTGATGAGTCAGTGTAAAATTGGATTGCAAAAGGTGATAAGACATAACCGGAGCAGTACAGGAAAAGACACAGCCCATGATCATGGTAAAATTACAAACACAAAAATGTAAATGATTTTTTAGATCCACTGTTACATTTTCTACAAACACTAAGTTGCAAGCATTCTTATACACACACATCCATTACCTATGTACACCAGTTGCAGGAGTCTCATCAAGGTGTATTTCAAAATGACAAATATTTTGCTCTGTGTCTAAACAGATGTCTTGGGTCACAATGGCATTGCTTTCACAAATGAAACCCTGTTGCTCCCGAACAACACAAGATTCCAAATTAACAGTTTGCCATTTCTCACCAATTTGATGGGCCCATTCTCTATGCTCAAAAGGATAGAGAATAGTTCCATCGTGATTCAATCCTAATGCAATGATGGGGTGTATCAAATGCACTGAAGCGTTGCGTATTGTCAACACAAAGGCTGTGGCTGTGTTTGTGCTGGGGTTGTAGATAAAGTTTACCAAATTCCACCAGGACTGAAACTTCCTTTCAAAATCATTAGCATTGTCCCAAATTATTGTCCAGATTTCAGTAGGGAAGATGCCTTCTTCCCCTTCCCTTATAATTGAGGCAACAACTGTTTGCATCCAAAGCTGTGCCTGGATACAGCTGAGGGCTAAGGAGATGTTGTTTTGAGCAGTCATTTACATTTGCCTTTTCCCAATTTGGTAAAATGTTTGATAATAACCACTGTTGTGTCCCCAGAGCTGTTAAAGAGGACTGCAGAGGTTGTTTCAATTTGGTCAGGTCTCTGGTGGTGGCAACCAATTTGTTCTTTAATATTTCTGAATCAATGCTATTTAAAATTTCCAATCCTGTTCCCAGAGCACCGGTTATGTCTCTTGTTTGTTTATTGAAAGGATCTTCCTGGTTCTGCAACCAGGTAGTTTGTCCATGCCAAGAAAAGGTGAACAAGCTGGCTGAATTACTGAGACATTGTTTTGCATTGGCAATTTGACTTGTTTAAAAGACCATGCCGAATTAAACAATATTTGCTGTTGGCCAGTTTTCTGAATTACCCAAGGTCCAATTTCAAACATTTTCAGGCTCAGTATAACCGGTGGTTGGGTAGTAGGTGTTACAACATTAACATTGAGTTCCCCTTTATATTTTGTATTGTTTTTCCCACACATAATTTTTTGGGGAAAATTGTACAACAGTTCAATTTTGATTTTGAATCTTCACAAAATAAAACACAGCTGTAAGGTCCTGTGCCACACCTGTATACAGGTTCGATGAGGGAATCAGCAATTAATCTTCACGTTCCATGGTATTAATTCTGTGAAAAGTAAACACAACAGAATCTGCCACAAAGAGGCAGGAGGCTAAAATGGTGGAACTATGCAGACAGAAATTCTGTTAACTTCCCAATCATTTTGCTGCCAAGAAGGAAGCCACTGTGTACCTCCTTTATACACACTGTAAGAGTCAGTGTAGTTGCAAACAATAGAGGCTCCACACTTCAAGCTGGAAAACACCCCAAATAACCATCAGTGCCTAAACCCAAGAGGCACCCCATCCCCCAGCAATAATTTGCTCAGCAGAACCATTAGTCAACAATTAGTGAACAGAGATTGTCTGGGGGAGAAAGCAGAGGCTACTTTAATTACTGAGGCAGGTTTGTCATCGCTGTTGCCCAAGTTCTCAGTTTCTGTTATTGCCAGAGTTTTTACAGTTCCTTCTGTTACTGAGGATTTCTGGGCCACCTCATCAGGGGGGGCAGTCCCAGTAGTGGCTGTCTTCAAAAACATCACTTCCTGAGAAGCTTTTTGAATTTTGTCTGAGGCAATTTGCAAGTTAGGGCTTTCTAGGTGTGAAATTATTTTCTGTTGCACATCCCTCACTTCTTCTTTTTCTTCTCCTCCTATCATTACATCATGTATGTATTGGTACACAGCTACAGTGCCAGGTTTGGGTTTTTGGATTGGCCATACAGGGGAGTTTTGCAAGTCCTGTATAAATGGTTTGATCTCTACTTTGACATCAGAGAAAACAGGGTGTTGTTTTACATTTATCGCATAGGTGATTTATGGCCAGCAGCGAATTTTATTTCATGTATGATTTGCAAGCAGGCAGATTTTTGAAAGTTTTTTAGGAGTTGGTTGGGGGTACCAACTAAATATACAAGGTCTCCCCTTTCCAAAGGGTTAAGCCCTCCTGCCCAAAAAACAGCATGCTGAGTTAGGGACCATAAGTTAAATTTGTCACCCATTGTTAAGAGAGCTCTAAGGCCCCAGTACCCACTAGCTTCGTGCTCTGATAATTCAGTAGCAGTGTATGGTAATTCTTTGGAGGTTATGTGGGGGTTAAAATCCTCATCGTTCAGGTATCTATATTCCATTTTAATGAGAGGTGCCATTCTAGAGCAGCAATTTTCCCCACAATTTTGTATATGTACCAATTGTCTCTGTGGGTATATCTGCTTTATGTGATGTTTCCTTTTCTTCTGTTTCATTAGGTGTATCTGCATGTTGTGAGGCATGTGATAGTTGTAGCAAATAGTTGTGACTTCTTTCCTGCTGTAGTTGGTTATGCAGAGTTTCTACCTGATTTGTTTCCTCCTGTAATAATTTTTGCAAAGCTTCCACCAGGTTTTGCAAGGAGTCTATCACTGCATTTTCCTCTCTCACTCGTTTGAAACGAGATTCTACAGCAGCTGAAAGACAAGCGCCTAGAACTGTACAAAGTATGGTTTTATTTTTCTTGCTCAGTTTGAATTTTGTTTCATGTTGCAAAGAATGTATACGATCAATCACATTTTCTAAATGAAACCAAATACTGTGCGCCCAGTCTTTCCCCCCTTGGGAGGGTCTGGCATTATACTTAGCTAGTAAAGCGTAAAATGCAGCTTTATCATTTTCAGACATTTTTACGAAGGGACTAAAACCACTCTCAGGGAGACACACTTAAAGTTACACAGAAAGCACAGGTGAAACTGTGAATCCCTTCTCGTCCCTGTAGCAGGTGAAGAGACACACTACTTGGGAGGTACTAACTTAATTACAGAAACAGCTTGTCTCTTCGCAATCCCAAGTAGTCAAATACAACAACTAAACAACAACAATAACAATATTCTGCGAGTTACGATTATGTGCAAGGGGGGAAAAAGACCACTTCAGGGAGGTCAAGACTTAACACCCAGACTTTTGCTGGGGACAAACCCCTCTCTTCAATGGGTGGCTGAGGGGACCAAAAACTGCCTGGGAGGTTTTCCTTAGTTACACAATTGTTGTCTCCTCAACTACACCAAGCATCTAAATAACACATACACAACAAAAACCACAAGTCTCATCTTTTGTTCAGTAGAGATCCTTTAAAAAATTCTCCGATAACTGAAAATGGAGTTGATTGTCTATCTGGGTCTGTGTGCAGATTGTGGGAAGAACCCAATACCACCTCCCTTGCTTTCTAACACTGTTCAGTCCTTACGCTATGGACAGGCTAGGTGCAGCTGAAATGGCACAGGTCTTCCCCTGGTACAAAGTGCACAGAAACCCCAACTCCTCCAGTATCGGGAATCCAATTGCCGAATACGCCAAATAATGTCACGGTCTGCCCAACCCGAGCAGGAGTCGTGATGGGTATTTTTATGGATCTCAGAGTGCAAAAGACACAGCAGGGGACGAGACCAGTTTATTTTTGCAGAAATGCACTTTATTTAGTGCCAACCAGAATGCGATAGGGGGAGAGAGAGAGAGAGAAAGGGAGAGAGAAAAGGGGGGGTTGGGATTATAGCTAGCAAGATGGGCAGAGGAATCCTCGTGGAACCAGGCAATATTTGTCTGTTGCTGTCTGGGGAGATCTCGGAGAGTCTTCTTTTAAAAAGTCACATTTATAATTATTTCTCAAAGTGAGTGGCTTCTGGCCAAAAGGTGGGAAGTTTTATGGACTATTGTATTTGGAACTTGTTACCCTGAGGAACAGAAGGAAACAGGATGCTTCAAGGCATACCAAACCGTCTTTGTTGTTTTGAACACACGCAGGGTAGCCCATACTGGACCAGTCCACGGTTCTTACATCTGTGGGAGCTTTATTGAGTAAGCGCCCCGTGACTAGTTGTCATGAAGATCCAGTCCTGGAAGGCACCACCTGAGGAACATTTACTTGGCGTTCCTCCAATCCCTGGCCAGCGTAGGCCTCAGGCAAGGGTCGTTGGGCAGAAACAGATGAGAGTCTCAGATGGACTCTCACATCTGGCTGTGCTCCTTCCACTTCAGATTTGCTCCTTCAACTTCTGGCCTATATCCTTCACTAGAGCCCCCATCCACTCTGGCTCATTTCTGTGGTGGGCTGTGGAGCAGGGTTAGGATTTGGGGCAGCATCCCTAGTCCCTGGGGCAGAGGCAGGCTCTGGGACAACATCCCTAGTGCTTGGGGCAGAGGCAGGTTCTGGGACAGCAAATCTATTTCCTGGGGTAGATATCAGAGTTGTTATCCAAGCCAATACTCCCTTGTTTCTGAATGCTAAGTAGACAGGCCTATCAGCAATGCCAGACACTGATTAACAACACTAGCAATTAAAGCAGATCTGAAATCCTTGGGAACCTGTGGGGTAGCCTCAAAAAACTGGGTGATAGGTTGGGAGAAAATTTCCCTTGCATTCATCACCTCACAGTAAGTACAATTATTGAAATAATCCCAGAAACACGCAGTTAGAGTACGATAGCTCTGGATCCATGTAGCCACTTCCCAGAAAAAATTAAAAACCATGAATTCCTGACATAATCAATCCACCAAACGAATTGGATAACAGCTAGAGTAACTTTGGTGAGGGGGCCCATATTCAAATAAGGGCTTGTGAATTGGAGAGAGATATCTGTGTCCACATGGAGCCCAAACCAGATTAAACCGGACAGCAAGTTGCCACTTAAGAAAACTGTTTTTCCTGTCTTAACTCTCCACTCAGTGTCCTCGAGCCTCACATCTGAGCGCCAAAATCTGCCCTGGTTTGAAGGACAGGTGTCTGCCAGTAAAGGCAGGAATTTTCCTTTGAAATAGAGGCTTTAATTCCACTCACCCAAGTATTATAATTGTTTGAATCAAGGATTCTGAGGTAGAGACAAGGGGGTAGGAATAACAGCTCTTTTACTGATATATCAAACTGTACATGCAGAAAACAACAGCAGTTGTTAAAATTACTAACAAAGCAGAACAGATAGCTCAGTTCCAGTCCCTTCTTTAGGTGCAGGCACACTCTCTCTGTCCTTGGTCACGGTGCTGCAGACATAGCAAAGCCCAGCTGCTGCAGAGGACAGGCAGGAGCGGAGGCGGGAGGGGCGGCAGCAGCCACACAGTTCTCAGGTGGGAACGGGCTGGAGCGGATGGTTCCTCGCTCACTGTTTGTGTCCGGGTGATCATCTGTGACCGCAGAGGCAGGAGGCTGGAACGGGGCACATGCAGGGCAGGTGATCACAGACCGTCTGGCTCTCCTGTGTTCAACTGTGTGGGCTGCAGTTGGGGTGTCCTCCTCCAAGCTTGCTGGAAACCCGAGTCACCCTCCTGAAGCCCGAAAAGCCCCTCCCGAAGGTGCAGCCACCGACCCCTTTTTTCTAGAGTTGTCAAAGATCCTGGGTGTAACCTGGCCAGCTCCATTGACATGATAATGGGAAAAATTCTTTCAATTGACACAGTAATAGAAAAACACTCAACCCCCTAGAAGGCCCTGTAATGGCACTCTAGGTGATCTGTTTCATCACCTTGCTGGGCACCGAGGTCAGGCTGACAGGCCTGGAGTTCCACAGATCCTCCTTCCAGCCCTTCTTGGGGATGGGCTCACTTTGGCACCTCCAGTCCTCTGGGACCTCCCTGGTGAGCCAGGACTGATGAGAAATAAGGGAGAGCAGCTTGGGGAGCCCATCCATCAGCTCTCTCATCACCTAGCACAGTTCCAATCTGGTGCCAGACACACCTGTGAGCATCTGAGTGGCTCAGCAGGTCCCCAGCTGCTTCCTGCTGGATTACAGGAGGGCTGTTCTGTTCCCTGCCCCATCTACCAGCTCAGGACAACACTTGTCCTGAGAACAACCTGTCTTATTGTTGAAAACTGAGGCAAAGAAGGGGTTAAGTAGCTCAGCCTTTTCTTCATGCTTGGTAAGCCTACCCACTTCCATAAACAATGGAGGCTCTCCTTGTCCCTCCCGTTGCCACTAAAGTAATTTTTGTATTCTTCACAGATGTAGCCAAGTTCAATCCTAATGGAGTTTTACCTCTCTCATTTTTATTTTCCAAGACCAAACAACATCCTTAAACATTTCCTAACCTGCGTGCCTATCTGTCCAAAGGTGATGCTTACTCTATTTTCCCATGAGTTCCTGTCCTGGTTTGGGACAAAATTAGGAGAAAAAATCTCCCAAAGGAGCCCCCCAGAAAAAACAAACCCCCAGAACTCCTCCCCCCTCCTTCTATCAGGTTTGGGAAGAGCTTCCTCTGAGGGAAAAGTGGAAAAAACTTCTTTATTTAGCAAACACACCAAGAAAGAAGCTTTCCCCAAAACAAGGAAATACAGCCACAGATGCCAAAATAATTTGTCACCCATTTTAGTAGATGTACAGTCTCAGAGCGTGTCGGATGTCAAGGAGGGCAGAAACGCGTATGTCTTGTCAGAAACAGAGGCCAGGATCTTTTTGAAGTTTTAGATCAGGTGGAGTCCAAATCAGATTTGGCTGGTATTCCTAGCGAATAAAGTAAAAAGATGCAAAAAACTAGCAAAAAGTAGCTAAGCCAAGTGAAAAAGGGGGGAAAGGGGGGCAGCCAAGTGAGCAGCAGCTACCAAGCCACCAAAAGCCGAGCAGCGAGGGCAAGCGAGGCAGGGGGAGGGCGAGCAGGGAGGAGCGCATCAGCCCCCAGCCAGCGGCGGCAACTGATGGGGGAGGGTGCCGGGAAGTTACTAGTCAAAATAAACCTTTTAAGCATGAAGAGTATTTGGGGATACAAAGTGTTGTAACATCAACCCAGGACAGTTCCTCCAAAAAGCTCCATACCTAGCCAGGCCAAACATTTTCCCAGCTTATTCACTTTTTGGCTCACAAGTACAGGCTGTTCCTTCTCCTTCAATATTTCTTTCTTGAAGCATTTCCCTCCTTTCTGTAATTCTTGTTTCCCTAAGCGAATCAGTAAATGATTTGGTACCTGCCAAATCTGCATCCTGAGTAGGCCAAAATCTGCTCTAAATCCAGAGCAAAAGTTTGGTTGATGCCTCTCCTTCTTTCACAGAATATATTAATACCACAGTAATTTCATGGTCACTGTACCCCAAACAGCCTCTGACCACCACATCTCCCACCAGCCCTTCTCTGTTTGTGAACAGCAAGAGACAGAGCTTTCCTGTCCTGTGGGAAGAGAAGGAAACCTCCCCAAGGAGCACCCTGGAAGGATCAGCCTGAATGTGAGGAAACAGCAAAGTCCATGCCAGGGCAGAATGTTGGCCGAGGTGTCGCAGCAGGAGGCTGGGCCATGCCATGGCTCTGTGTGCCAGGAGCCGACAGCGCTGGGTGCAGGGAGCCCAGGGAGGGCACAGCAATGCAGGGCTGAGAAATGCTGGGGGCACAGTGAGATGGGTGTGTGCAGGCAGCCAGGGCAGAGGAGCAGCTTGCACAAGGGCACAGGCTGCAGGAGAGATGGCCAAAGGCTGGGCAGGGCTGGCAGGGCCAGAGGTGCCCAGTCCTTTGTGTCCTGGGCTGGGCAATGCCTCTGGAATCCCACAGAAGGAACTTTCCTTGCAGGGGCTGCACTTTGCTGCTTCCTCGGCCCTCCCTGAGCAGTCTGGCAGGGCTTGCAGTGTGTTGCCATTTGTCCTTGCTGCCCCTCCCATCCCACTGCCCCAGGAATAGCCACGAGCCACCTGTGAGGGACAGGCCCTGCTGGGCCAGACCTGGGCTCAGCCCTTGGCCTTTCTGCTGCCTCCAACCAGTCCAGGCCTTGCTCAGCATTGCAGTTCCTGCTCACAGCCTTTGGCTCCTGCAATCCTGGCCGTAAGGATCTGCTCTCACCAGTGCCTGGGGAGCCTTTGGCAGTCCCTGCCCTCAGTGGGGCCAGGGATGCTCCAAGGCTCTTGGAGTTTTGCTTTTGACAATTTGAGCAGCTTCTTCAACATTCTCTCAGTGCCTGAGGCTCCTGGACTCAGCCCCAAATCCTCCATGGGGATCATTAAAACCTGGAAAGCTCTTAGGAGTTCTTTGTCTTCCTTCAATTGTCTTCAAGTCTTCAGGGTTGCTCAGCTGAACGGTGTCAGTTTGGATTTCTGTTAAGGTGGAAGATTTCAAAGTGCATCTCATGACATTTTTCTTTAATTAATGGAGTTTTTTGGGTTTTTTTACTTTTTCAATTCAGAGAGAACATGATAGAAGCATTCCCCAGGTGATCTGGATGCTGAATGTCTCGTTAGGAATTCTAGGCACAGAGAAGGATAAGCCCCTTGCTGGCTGACCCTATTTGGATAACCTGCTCCTCATTCCCAGCCTCAATATGTCTGACATCCTCCACCTGGGACTTACATCCCTGTGCTGTGGATCAGAACCTAGTCCTTTGAGGTCTGCAGCTGGGTGTCCCAGCCCATTGCACCATGTCCCATCAGCTCTCCTCGGGGCTCAGCCTGCACACAGGCACAGAAGAAGTTTTCCTCTTTGTGAACAAAGAATGGAAAAGCCTGAGCAGGATTCCCAAACAACAAACCACTGAGGAAGTGAGGAATCACATGCTCAGTACAGGCTACCTGGAATGATGTCACCTTTCTACAAGGCTCAGTGTGACCAGAAATTATCTCTGTAAGAAGAATTCTCTGTCTTTTGGCTAAATCCTCTAATCCTGTCCTTTCCCAGGATCTGTGTTGCAGATGGAAGCTGCTGGTGCCATTCTCACCTTTAACTCCCTTTTGGAATGCAGACAGATGTTCCCAGGTGTGTTAAGCAGGGTTTGATCAATGTTTCTACTGAACTTTTGAATTCCTCATGGAACATGGGTGTCATTTTGACACTGAGGAAACAAGGAATCACTTGTGACACTGAGGTCCCGTGGAACCAAGGGGCCACTGTGACACAGCAGAGCCATGTGGATCCAGTGGTCCATTTTGACACTGCTGATCCATGTAGACCACGGCAACACCACTAGAACCTCATTGAACCAAGCAGCCCATGGTGTCCCAGTGGGGCTGCATGGAGCCAATGGTCAATTGCCCATCCTAGGAGTTCATTTTGGCACCATGGGAGCTCCTGGAATGAGGTAGGCCATGGTGAAACTGCACAACTTCATGACACCAAACATCCATTGTTATCCAGCAGGACATCATTGGAACCAAGGAACTGCTGCTGACAGTACAAAAACTCATGGAACCAGCATCTGCTCTGGCACTGCAGAACCAGCAGAGTTGCTGGACCTTGTTCCCTGGCCCCTGGGAAGTGAATGTGGTAAGTTGGGTCGGCACTGGGGAGTGAGCTGTAGAGTGTGGTCAGTGGGGTGTGACCAGTGGGTTTGGGCAATACAGTGGCCATTTGGTATAGTTACTGGGCGTGGTCAGTGTCATAAGGTCAGTGGATGTGGCCAGTGGATGCAGTCAGTAGGCACAGTCATTGTGTTTGGTCAGTGGATGTAGTCTGTGAAGGTGTGGTAATTTGGTGTGGCCAGTGGGTCTGCTCAGTTGTGTGTGATTAGAGTATGTTCATTTGGATGGTCAGTCAGTTTGTTCATCTAGGTGGTCAGTGGATTGTGGTGAGAAGCAGTGGGTAGTTGGTGTGTTAAGTGGATGTGGCCATGTTGGTTGGTCACTGGGTTTGGTCAGTGAGGTGTGGTCAGTGAGGGGGTGTGGTCAGTGAGGGTGGGCAGTGGGAGGTGGTCCGTGGTGGTATGGTCACTGGTGGTGTGGTCATTGGGTGCGGGCAGTGGGTGTGGTCATTTGGGTAGTCAATGGGTGTGATCAGTGAGGTGTGGGCAAAGGTGTCTTGGCAAAGGGTGTGGTCAATGGTTGTGGGCAATGGATGTTGACAGCAGTGTGTAATCAGTGCGTGTGGTCAGGGAATGTGGTCAGATGGTTAGTCGGGTGGGGGATGGTCACTTAGGTGGTCGGGGTTTGGTCGTTTGTGTGGTCAGTGAGAGACGTTAGCGGGTGTGGCCATTTGCTTGTGATCATTGGGGTTGTTAATTGGGTGTGGTCACTGGGGATTGTCAATGGGGTGGCCATTGGTGTGTATCAGGGGTGTGATTATTGGGTGTGGCCAGTAGTAGAACAATCAGTTTGGGGGTCATTGGAATGTGGTTGCGGGTGTGGCCAGTGGGTGGGGTCCATGGATGTTGTCAGTGGTTATGGCCAGTGGATGTGGTCGATGTGTGTAGGTGATACCATAGCCCCCAAAAAAGGCCCCTGGGAATTAGTCCCCTAAGACAAAGAAACCCCACAGAGCGATGCCAGCCCCACTTCTTATGAAAACCTCTGCTATCTATTAGGATTCCTATTGATCTTTTAAGTTGTTAGGTGTTGGGTTTTATCTTGCTTAGAATTTTAAAATATTTGGATAGTTTTCTAACTTGTAGCTTTATTGGTTATAAAACTCAATCCCTTAGAAAGATATAAAATCACTTTGTTATACTATGTAATCAGATTTTGCTAGTGGAAAACCTTTGGAGAAATAAACTACCTTTGGAACCTCTGCAGCGACGTCCTGAATTCTTCTTGGCTGGCTCTGTAGCTGTACTGCATGGAGGACTTTTCAAATCTATCTGGACTCGTAGCAGTCTGAGGCTAAAAACTGCCCACTAGTTCTACAGTTACAGAGGAGAACAGGGATATAAAGAGAAAAGTAGGAGTCACTGGGATCATACTGGGAGTGCTGAAACCATGGCAATGGCCTGGGCTGGGTGATGTGGTGCCTCAGGATGTGTAGGGAGCACTGTGACCCTGCGGGGCCTGATGGAACCAAGGGGACATTGTGACACTGTGGGGCCTCATGGAATCATGGAGACCACTGTGACATTGCTGGGCCTCACAGAACCAAGGGGACTGTACTGACACTGTGGAATCCATGGAATGTTGGGATCCTTGTGACACTGTGAGGCCACATCAAACCAAAGGGCCATTGTGACACCATGGCTTCATGGAACTGTAGAGACCATTGTGACACTTTAGGGTGTCATGGAACCTAGGGGCCAATGTGACACTGTGGGCACCATGAAGCAAAGGTGACCATTTTGAGCCTTCAGGGCCTCATAGAATGAAGAGGCCCTGTGACACAGAGGGGTCTGATTGAACCAAGCAGAACATTCTGATACTGGCGACCCATGGAATCAAGGGAACACAGAACAGGTCTGGCTGGTTTGGTCTCCCAGGGACCACCTTATTCATCTAGCTTACTTTGGCATGTTGAGGTCATCATTTAATCTGCTACTGAACCAATGGGGCTCCCTACATTCCATCCTATGGAAAAGAACTGTCCTTATTGGCCAGCAACCATGGGAAGAATTGGGATTCCACCTCCTACATTGCCTGTTGTGACAGACTGGAGGAGATTGCTGGCTTGAAATATTTCATGTGTGGGGGAGGAAATGGCAGGTGCAGCCTTGCCCTGCTCTGTAACTCCAGCACTGCACTGCCCTGTAACCCCAATGCCCCCAGAGCCTCCATTCCAGACCAGCAGTGTCTGCCAGTCCCTGACCAATCAAAGGCAATGCTCCACACAGATCCCTGGAGGCCCAGCCATCTCCTGAGTGACCAAATGATTGCAAGTCCAAGCTGAGGGAAGGGCCCAGGATGACCAAGGAGAATTTAAGATTTACCACAAGGTAAGCATACATCTTGACCATACCTCCTCTTGGAATTTTAATGCCATCTGAACACTGCTGGAATCCAGAGGTTGGTACCTGTGTGTGTGTTTCTCTGTATTTTGTCTTTCTCTCTGCGTCTTCTATTTCTCCTGTTTATGTCTTCTTCTAAATTTTGAGTAACTTGGGGGAGGGGGATTTCTAGACAGGGCCATCAGCTGCTGAGTTCCTGCCTCCTTCTCCCTCCTCCCAGAGTGGCTTGTGGATAAGCTGAAATGCTGCCCCTGATGAGTTTTTCCAGAAATCATCAGGCAAGGTGGATGGGCAGACATCAGCCCACGAGTGCAGCCT